>NC_065522.1:9651693-9736589 GCF_006386435.1 Epinephelus moara | reverse complement strand
TCTGAAAGTGGTGACTGCATGAAAAGAAAACAGAAAACAAAAGAAAGGTCTGGAGAACGATGTGTATGCCCCCTAAGACCTTGTTTACTGTGTGATGTGTTGCTTAGGAGAAATGCTTTTGAACTCTGTATTTGAATTGAAGGATTTGACTGCTCGTCAAAAAATGCAGAAGATAGTGAGGAGGTTGAAACATAACTCGTCTCCAGCCACGCTAGAGGCTCTGAGGCTGTACTTTGGCACAGCTAAATGTTAACATCAGCATGCTAATATGCTCATAATGACGATAATAACATGTTGATGTTTAGCAGGTATAATGTTTACCATGGTCACCTGGAACAAAGCGGTGGAACGAAACTGCCATCCCTAGAGCTAATAATACACTGCAAATGTTTCATGAGTCCATACATTTACTCTGCCATGATTGTGATATTTAATTTGTGCTGTCTAATTTGCCAGGACTGTCACTTTCATCACTTAAAAAACACTATGAGAATTGACTCATTGCCTGCAGTTAACACCAACAGTCTATGCAGACATGTAACATTTAACTCTACCACTGCCACCTCTGCAGCATGTAAACATGCAACACCTGCCACACATAAGAGCTGTGGAATCTAACACAAGCTTTGGTAGTAACAAATTTACATTGGCACTTTCTTGTACTTTTTTTTTTTTTTGCTACACGATTTGCTGCAATTTTAAAGGTCACTTCATTTTCCCAGAATCCTCCCTTGTCTGCGACTCGTTTCGCTCACTCAGTCCTCCCCGCCCTCCTTAGTGATGCTATTTTACTCACAATATTTCTCTGCTTTTTGACTTTGATGCATTTGCATTTATTTACACAGTTAAAGTGTGCACTTTTGACAAGTGAAGTACTGTAGTTTGCTACATAGGTGGATGGGATATTGGAATCAGCTGTTTAATTTCTCTGACATTGAAATTGGGTATTTCAGTGGTGTGTATGGAAGTGCATTAATTGCGCTGCATGCTCCATTAGCCCATCATGGATGTAGGCCTTGTAAACAACTGCTCTGGTTGTGTGCTGAACGCTGGCTGCAAAGAATATCAACAGGGAACAAACCACTTTGCCTAACCTGCTCATAATGGCACAGCAAAGTAAGCGTAACAAAGATATTGCCTGTCTAAGCAATCAATCCAACGGCTTGTCTCCATGTTGAGAGTTCAGCTGAGACACAGGGAATATGACACACAACATCTGCTCCTACAGCAGTATTTTACTATGCACCTATCCCTCTGGTGCAGTCTCATTAATGTTCATGCATAGTGTGCTGGGTTCTGCACATGGTGGACAGGCCATGATACACTGCTTTGCCAACAGAAAAGCAACAGACAGGTATACGGTACCGGCAACGACTGTTATAGTGACTGTAACCAGTTTTGCTCCAAGGTACTACACTGCAAGACTGAGCATTTGTTAAGTGATGCAGGTAAAATGCCTGTTTTAAGCCATGCTAGTGGCACAACCCTAAAGATGGCAATGTCAGCCTGTCAGTTGGTTGGTCCACCATTGGTCCAGTATGAAATATGACAGCAACTAGGAGATGGATTGTTAGGAAATTTTCTATGTAAAGCTATGGTGCCCAAAGGAAGAAACCTATAGCCTAGATACTGTTGGTATTTATGGGAATGCCCACAAAACATCACTTTTTAAACATCACAATATAGCCTATATAGTTTTCTACCATGCTGAAGAGTTGCTGTGTGGCTTTCTGCACCTCAAATAAATGTAAAAATCCACAGTTAAATAATATTTTTCAGCCTGGTCCCTACTTTCCTATATTTTGTGTCTGATTGACAAATGGAAACAACACTTTTTAAATTGGTCCAGTACTGAGCAAGAGTAGCAAGATAGACCTTTTTGTTAAAGAGTAAAGATTGCCATCGAGTAGTCTGAGTGGGCGGAAGTTCGCTGCAAAGATCAGCCTCTCATTGGGCGGAACGAGCCACCCGCTGAAGTCCCGCCCTACCACCTCCGGTTGTGTAGCAGTTTTCAACCGTTTTCAACACATCCTTCACTAACTTTTGCTGTGTTTGATCTTGCAGGGAATGTAGCCATTTTTCTGCCATGGTTCGCGTCCTGTAGGTGATATTTTTGTGGGCATGTTACACCAAAACCTGTTTCCCCCTGGCAATATTTTTGCAAGCGCACCGTTGCTGTGGCACCACCCAGAACGATTGTGATTGGTTGAAAGAAATACAAGCAGCCGGGGCGTTTTTTCCTCCAATCTTAAAGTGAGAGTCGGCCCAGCCAGACCTTTCTTTTCTTGAGAAAGGTCTGGTGAGCGAGACTAGCCATCGACAAACCCACCAGACTCTATTTAAATAAACTGTAATTTTATCATTGTAAAACACACTTCATTTAAAGATGATGGAACCAAAATAAAACTCACAGAAACCAACTTGTTTTTTTTTTTCCACTGTTTTAACAATCACCTACTCTAACCCTTAATTCACCCTGTTACATGTGAAAATACACTGGCTCTGTGCATGCTTAAACTACTGTTTATTTAAACGGAGTCTGGTAGCTTTCGTGATGGAGATTCCAGGGATGTTTCTGTTTCAACAAAAAGGATCACACACTTTATATGAAGAGTGTTAGATTGTTTAGCCACTGGTCCAAAAAGTTGTGAGCCTCTCAGGACCTATCATTTTTGAGGTGGCAAATCCCTGCATGAGCGTTAAAGCAAATCATCAAAACATAGGCTAATGGCGTTGAGTAACAATAGCGCTGTCATACTGTCTCGAAATGTGCATGGAATTCACTGAAACATGATGCTAGTCTTTTAAATTATGGTGCTAATAGTGGTAGGGTACCGATATTATGGTAAGTTTAATTAGTCATATCTATAGTAAATGTAATAGTGTCTCTTACGTGAGTTTTTAAACTGCACTTTCCCAGCATTTACAGGCTGGAGGAAAGGACTGTTCTCCCCTTGTAGACTCTGCCCTCACCGTGTTCCCTTACTTTGACTAAACTAAGTGAAACTAATGGCATTCCCATGAGCCTCATCTGTACTTTGTTTCAGGTTAATTAGCAAATGGTTGCATGCTAACATGCTAAAATGCTTAACATTAGACTGTTTAATGTTTACAAACATCAGCATGTTAGCATTGTCATTGTCAGCATGTTTATGTCTCAGCTGACGTTAGCATTTAGCTCAAAGCATTACTGTCCTCAAGTACAGCCTCACAGAGCTGCTAGCCTGCTGTAGACTGCTATTTTCTGTCAGTAACAGATTACAGACTGGTATAGCTGGAATATACAAAACAGCACAGGAAGCCTGGGAAATGATATTGGTCATCAAACTATGAATACAATTTTGTGCTATGTACGTATAAAAGTTACTGTGTATACTGTATAAGTGGCAACTAAAGAATAGCGGTGGATCATATATTACCATGATGATGTACCCAGGTTTAAAGTAAGCAGATTTTTTGATACTGGAACCGCTGAGTCAGGCCCAAACATAGCCGGCTAACCCACTACTCTCTCCCTGCCTCTCCCTCTCTGTGGCCCTGGGCCATTAGAAACTGACATGCCGGTGCAGTCCACTTCACATGACTTCTTCAGCAGCTGCTACAGATTCAGTTCGAAGGAAACATCAAATGTGTTTGGTAAGTCATTGCTAAAAATACTAAAGTAGGTAAAATTAGCCAAAGTCACTCAAAAGAGACCTGCCCAGTCCTCCCTACACAACTACTCAATTCCTCACCATGCACCATTTTTCTTTCATCTTTGTCCTAGTCCAGTAGAATCAAAAAGGATATGGCCGTGGCCTGTCAAATGTGTATGAGTATCATAAGTCTTGCACCTCAATTTCAGAGGTCCAGGCTGTTAGTAGAGATAGGACTTTAACGTTTTAAAACTCTAAAACTCTTCCCTACCTCTGCCTCTCTGTTAATGCTGTATGCATAAATAAGATTAATAGCCTAAATGAATAAAAAAAAAAGAATCATTATTCAGTACTTGATTCATTTGAAAAGCAAAGATTTTTGATTGTTCCGAAGTACACTGGATTTATGCCTACTTTCTACTTTTATACTCATGTTATAGTTTTGTGGCCTGTACTGCAAACCTTTAAACCTGTGTAGCTCCAGTGCTATGTGCAAAAAGGTAACATACAGGCCTGCTATTCATTTTATATAACTTTTCATTTACATATTTTGCAGCTGTATATTTTCAAACAGGGAAAAAAACCCTGTCTTTGCATTTTATTTTGATCAGTCTGTTTTTATAAAAGTGCTTGTGACATCTGAAATGTGGCTTTAATTTAGCCCATTTTGTAAAAAAAATACTGAGCTATATATCGTGTATCGCCACTCAGCCTGTAAATACCGAGAAATGAATTTTTGTCCATATTGCCCAGCCCTACTTGGATCTTTAGATAATTAATTCTCTTTTGGAAAATTCTTAAATGACTGAGTTGTTTTCTTCCACCTGGACCTTTATGCACTGGAATTCTTTTCTACCCATCCCTCTGTAACTTGTGAAACCATTGGACCCACTTACACACTCACAGACCTGCATTTATATAGTTTTTCTGTCAAGCAGCAAGTGTCACATAGGGTTACACTATGACAGGTTTATGACATAACTACCTGATGACATTGATTCCTGTGTGTGCAGGGTAAGAGGATAGGGAGAGAGAGATGCTGAGCTGCTGCTAGAGGAGCTGCTGACTGAGTTTACTCTGAGCAGTAACTTGCTATAACAGTGGAAATAATTCAGGACTGTTCATAAAACATATGTCCCGGGACTAGCGATGCCGCTGAATCCACACTGCTCAACTCCTCCACCGCAGAGCCAGTAGCAGTTTCGCTTTCAGTCATGCTTATCGTTGCTGCGCATAATGGTAATGGTTGAAACATTGCCATTATCACAGTATGAATTTTTCTCATCACATTAAAAACTATACCAGTGTTATTGTGAATAGTATGATATGGCACAACCCTAATGCAGTTACAGAATCTTGATTCATATTTGATCAGGACTGCATAGATTGTCAGTTTGGCTGCAGCTCATGAGCAGTGTTTGATTGATTGAGAGCTGCATTAGAGACTCCTGGGCTCTGATTGGTTGTTTTTGTTCACTTGCAGGGGAGTCTAGTAAATGCCATTAGAGGCAAGAGGAGGTGGAGGAACATAATTGTTTTTCACAAATTAGCTGTCTCATAAACGACTGTGTGAATGTAGTGACAGTGTTGGCAAACGTGACAAAAAGTTGTCAACAACAGCTTCAAATGCCTCCGCTTTTATCAGTTTATCAGATTCTAGGCAGAAGTCTATCAACACATTTATTGTAATTAATTAATTAATTAAACGTATATCTCATCATGCAGTGACAGTAAACCTACATAGTAAGATTTATGTGCATTTTATTTTCACAATTTAGACTGATCAAATAAATAGCTGAGTGACAGAATCTTTTTTAAAAATGTCATGGTATGAGTATATCACCACTAGACCATTAGAGCACTTACCTCAGCCTCTGTCTGTCAAACAGTCTGAAACTGAAGTAAAGCCACTGTGAATGCATGTTGGTCCTGATTGGAGAGGTGTTGAGGACTGTACTTGAGTTGTATGATTGCTCTTTAAAGTTTGGGACCCGACGCTTTCACCGTGGGTTTTAAACATCTCCACCAAACTGATTGGCTACTTGTGATGATTTGTGTTGCACTATGTGAAAAGTATTTTCCTTTAGAGGTGTGAAGAAGGCTATTGGGGAAGATTCAAATGTAACTGACGATAGTTTTGCAAGTGAGTTTTCCAAAAACGTGTTCTGAAAACCAAAATTCATGAAAAGATGGGTTATAATAAAACTCATCAAAAGTGGTTTCATACAATACTCCTCAAATCTGTCCAGCTGAGAGTAAGGTCTGTGGTGTTATTTCACATATCACAAATGAATAAAGTGCAAAAAATAAATTTAGGTAGCTGCAGTTTGTGCGTCAGTAGGATTGAAATTAGATGTGTTTATGTTTTTTTTTTTTTTTATAATATCCTGTGTGATCGCAGCCAAGCAACACCTACGGAATAACACTCCTGACTTAACATCTGTATATATAAAGATAAGCAACACCCTGGCAGGTCATTAAATCACAACAAGAAAAATATAGCAGCAGCTCTGCCACTGCAGGTTTGATTCAATTCCCAGAAATGAACAAAAACCTGTCACCTTGGTTAGGTGGGTGATTGACTGTTTTTCTTTGTTTCAGGTCACAGTGACAGCAGCTCATCAATGATGACGAGTTCTTCTGCAGTACAATGAGTCCCTACCTGCTCCAGAGGTGCTGTCTTGGGGCTCATCACGCCACTCTCTCTGTTGGGGTAAGTCATTCAAAAACTCCCTGTATGAAGCACCAGCTCTGTCTAACCTGGTCATGCAGGTTAAAAAGTGATAGAGGAATAAGACAGGTATTAAGTCTGGCCCTGTCTGCCTTTCCTCAGACAAAATTGAGACACCCGAGGTCTACAATAGTAATGTAACTGACATGAAATGAATGCAGACTTGATGCACCTAACTCTACATGTTTCAGGAGTCTGCTCATTGACCAGTGGCTGTCTGGAAAAAGGAGGAAAAATGCATAGAAAGATCTGACCCTGGGCAAATGGTTAGAAAAAAATGGAGTGTACATAATTTGTAAGCCCCTTTTATAGATGCACCGCAACCCTGAACCTATCTAGACATTACCCTGTGGAGCTGTATATGAAAACGCAAATGTCTGAATCAGTTGGGTCAGATATTAAACAGTTCGTGTTCTGTCCAGCTGAGCCCATGTGAAATTAGAGCAGATCATAGTCCAGAAGATCCACAGCGATCGAGGGCACGTGTCCATGATATTACTATAATTAGTGCGAAATAGTGCGAAACCGGAAGAATACAAACATCCACAGCTGAAAAAGAAGGGTAATTTAAAGGAAGCTGCCAACGAACATGTCTAACTGGAGTGATGAGGAGATTAGGGAACATCTGTCGGGGCTGTTGCTGAAATTGTCAGACAAATTCAAGAAATGCCAATAGACTCTTGCTTATGATCAAATTAAGCGCAATCTCGTAAAGAAAACACTGCAATTTCCGCAAAATACTTTTTGCATCATGTCTTGCCTCCTGCATGCTCTGGGTCGCTTTGGGCAAGGGGCAGTGCTTAGGTAGAGCTATAGACTGTATGAAATAATGGAGGTAGCTGCTGTGATGTCATCTATTGGTTTGTGGATTGCTGTTTCTAAGCCTCAAGTTGGCATTGTTACCGTTGCCATCCTGTTTTTTTTTTTTTTTTGGAGCGAGAAGCGACCATATTTGAATGAGAGGGTGAAGTTTTAGAGGAGCAAGGGGTGGACGTGATGTGATCTCATACAGTTGCGATTCCTTGCAGACAGATTGTCAATCAAGCGTCCACGCCCTTAACTGTGCATAACTTTTAGCCCTAATAAAATGTATACCGGTGAGTTATATACAGTTGTCATGAGTGGGGAAATAAGCTAAAGAGACCAACCCATTTTTTGTACAAGGCTGTAAACATGTTTATTTCTGCTGTAACGTTAAGCATCTCACTTCTGGAGCCAGCCTGAAGTGGCCATTCAAGGAACTGCAGTTTTTGGCATTTCCTTGTTGGCTTCATTTTAAGCCCTGGAGGTTGCAGCTTGGATAGAGTGAAAAGGAGGCAAGACATGACACAAAAAGTAAGCTGCCAAAATTGCAGTGTTTTGTTTATGTAGCTGGTTCATAATTTGCTAACAAACTTTCTTGTTTCTTGTAGAGGTTGACAAGGGAGTGGATTTTCACTCCTGTCTCAGTCTGCAAGAATGACCCCCACCCCATTCCCATGTTGTTTTTAATAATTTTTAAAAAGTGTTCATTCATATTAGAACTGCATATTCATATGTAAAAACTAAACATATTTAATACTGAAGTAACCCTCAACATAACACCTGAAAAGGCCTATGTATTTTTTTTAAAAAACATTTTCTTTAAATTTTCTTTTGTTATTTACTATTCTATACTTAATAAATGTACTTAACTCAATTGCGTATTATATGCACCTAACTCCAAGGTAAATTCCATGTAAGTAAAAACCTAACTTGGTAAAAAAAATATTGTGATTCTAAATGCTACAACGATGTGGCAAATAATTAGTGCTTCGTCTGTTAGCTCGATGCTGACACATTATATGAATTACAGTTAACTCACGAATGGAAATTAGTAATGTGATCACAATAAAATCATCTTAGCAAATGATCCATTTTACTTCACATGTACGCTCATACTTACAGGCATATATTTTGTAACAAATAGCTGCTGACTTTACATTGTTAGCTCAATATTATTATAATGATTTCTGTCCCGCCTCCTCCCATTGACTTTTTTTCCCTGTCCTGTCCTAGTCATGTGATGAGTAGTGAAATTGAATCCCATCCTACTGAAATCCCACAGGAATCCCCCAAAAAATGTCAGCCTCTAGTCTCTTACCATCTCTTGAATTTGTCTAATGATTTCAGCGATCTTGCGAATCTTGTCATCTCTCCAGTTAGACATTTTTGTTGCCGTCTTCTTGTAACTGACTCTTCGTTTTCACCCTCGGATGTTTGTAGGCTTAGAGTTTTGCGCCACTTGCATGCTGGAAATGTCATCAACAGAGCCACTCACTCACTGTGAATTCTCCGAACAATGACCTCCTCTATTCAAACATGGGCTCAACTGGACATTACACAGACTTTGCACTAGGGAGCTGGCAGGGTAAAGTCCGTTTGATGTCCAGTTCAATTGATTTGGATATCTGCGTCCTCACATAAAGTTCCTCTGAGTAATGTGTAGGTAAGTTCAGGGTTGCAGTGCATGTGTAAAAGGACTTTAACACTGATTTCTACAATGTATATAAACTAAAACACATATAAACTAAAACACTTTGTGGCTAATAAGTCAACCTTCCAGTTCTCACATTAAAAGATTCTTATCCTAGCAATACTTGGAAGTGACCCTAAACTAACTTATTTTCTAAATATTGGACTAATTTGGAAAATTGATAAATACAGGTAATATATTTTGACTGCTAAAGTAGAGCCACTAGGGAGAGATGAAATCCACCAGCATTTGAAGCGGTCTTAGCGGTCTGCCAAAGTTGGAAATCAAACTCAAGCGCAGGTTTTTCTAACAGTCCAGTTACTCAAATCAAACCGAGAGACAATCAGACGATAAAGAGACCACGCAACACAGGGAGTAAGAAGTATATAACCAAGTGTATTCCCTCTGTTAATGTACACATATTTAGAGTCATCTCACTGGAACACTTTACAATAACATTTAGAAAGAACAGGAAGATACTGGGAGGAGTATGCTTGGAATGGAGAAAGAGAGAAACCAGACGGACGTGGCAGGAGAGTGAATCAATGGAGCCTGTCAAATGAAGTGGCTGCCATCTTGTCTCCAGCCATATAGACAGAAATAGATATAAAATAATTTAAAAAAAAATATGGAGGATGGATAGAGCCTGCTTTCTCCACAGGGTATGGGGACATACAATCTGCCGTACAGAGAAAAAAGGAATAGATGCAGGACAAAAAATAGTTTGAGGATGACAGATGGAGAGTGGAATAAAAGGAGAATGCATGGTTTCATGTTCATAACCCAAATCACATTTGCTCAATTACCAAAAGAAAATACATAGAAATTTCCATTTCCCAGAATCATAGTCATTTTTTTCTCCAAACAGGAATGATAGTAGGGAAAACACATTTCTCTTAGTAATGGGATGAGAGTCAAATATTTAGACATTTCACAAACTTTTTTCAGGATTTTTCTTTTCTTTTCATGGTACAGTTTTCTTTTTTAATAGAGTTGAGAAAATTGGAATACTAGAGTTCTGTTGTACATCTTCCAGGGAACTGCCGTTCACCTTTTTATTTGTGTGCTCTTCCCACAAAGTTTGCTTTGCCCATTGGCTGCCATCAGTCCAGTCAGGCTAGAGAGGGGGGCGAAAGACACAGTCGCTTTTTCAGCTGCAAGGTATCTCTCTCCACAGTGGAACTCCAGCGAGAATGAATTCAGAATTTCCCTAAAATGTCTCTCATTTCTCCAGAGAAAAGAATCAAATAAAAAAAGAACAGAAAAGAGCAAACCAAAGTGACTGAGTCTTGCAGCAAGGCGTTGCATCAGCCGTACTGTTCATGAGAGGGGTGGGGTCTGGGGAGTGGGGTGTTTGGGCGGTGTCACTGTTCTGACGTCAAAAATCCTAAAGTCTGTCTTCGCTGCGCATGATCAGCGTACTCTCGCTTTTCCACTCGCTCACGCTTTAGGTCCATAGGTTTCTGCAACGTCTATACATATATTTATAATTATATAGAACAGAGTTCATCTTGTTTGCTGGAGGTTTTTTCTGTTTTTCGGTTATTAGTAACTGTAAGGACGTGACAGTTTCTCTGCTGGCCCGCTAGGGGGCGCCTTGGAGCCCCAGAAACACATGACACAGATCTGCTGGAACAAAGGACGACCAAGGGGTTTTGGCCTCAACAAGTTTTTGGCGGCTAAACGTACAAGTTATCATCCAGTAGGTTGGAGCGGTGGTATCTCACATAGTTGCTACGTTTAACGTTGTTATGATCATCAATCATCGTCATATTTTTTGTTTTTTTTTTAAAACTCCACAGAAAGAAAAACAGTTTTTATCTCTTTTTCGTAAATGAATACTACATGCTTGAAACACGGCAGAGTTTACGTCGCATCAGCTGCGGAGCACCGTAGACAAGGAGAGAAACAGAGTGCACGAGCGAATGAGAGGAAGAGAGAGAGAGATCCGACGAGAGGTAAGAGATCAGACGTGGAACACTTACAGAGGCGGGAGAGCTGGATTTGACACAATGTTTCTGTAAGCTGGCAGTATATCGATTTTACAGAGGGATGTCAAGTTGCTAATTCAAACAGGTGGAAAATAATATGTTGATACTGTCCAAGGTGAAGGCTTACACTACAAGCTTGCCTCAGAGTGAAGCACAGACCATGACACAAATACTGATGGTGGTGCTGTCCTACAGTACTCAAGATATTAAACAAACTGTCGTGTGCTTACCCATAAATCACTGTTTTATCAGCATTTGGTACACGGTTGTTGGCACAGTATGTGTTGAGATCTGAAGTGTAGTAGCCTTTCCTTAAATCCACACCATGGTTAACATTTAATAAGTAGTCAAATGAAAGCAATGCTGAATGGTGTGAACAGAACCATGATGTCACCTTGCCTTCTTATTTTTCTGCCTCCCTCTGATTAGACTGGAATTAGTAACATGTATGGCCACCTGACAATACTGAGTTTTAAATGATTTACCCTCTGTCGCCATTTTCCATATACTGCCTGTTCTCTCTCCCTCTTTCTCCCTCTTGTCTCTTTCCTTCTCTAAGTGCATCTACTGTCTGTCTCTGTGTGTCACGGCGGCGCTCCCTCAGACGTAGTACTCTTTGTCTTTGTTCTTCTTGTTCTTGGTGACCGTCTTGGCAGTGCTGGGCTGTTTCTCCTTCACCAGGGCTCCGTTGCTCTGTGTGGCTGAATTACTGATATAGTTGCGGCTCTGGTCCACCTGGTAGGAGCCTTCGTCGCGGTTGCGGTACTTGTACATGGCGTAGAGCAGGATGAGGATGCAGAGGGCGGCGGCCGCCACGATGCCGACCACCATTCCCGTGGTGCTGCTGGACTGCTGCACCTCCACGGCACCTGGGAGCCCTCTCTCAGGAGACGTGGGGTCTGGAGTGGGAACATGGGGGAAATTTGGGGGATAGGTTATTCCTGGGACTCTGCGGTGGCCTGGGTCGGAAGAGGGGTGGGCCGGCGGCAGCAGCACCTGGTCCCGGGTGTTCATTTTTCCGGCGGGGATTTTGTTGTTGCTACTGCTGCTGCCGCCGGCGGCCGGCTTGATGTGTGGGCTGAGCTGGTCGGGGTTGGCCGTGGGGGTGGAGGAGAGAGGTGGGCGATGGGAGTTTGGGGAGCGGGAGAAATGGCGGTCTTGGGGGTTCTGGACACTGCCCTCGACGGCCGGGGGAGGAGGGAGGACAGTCCTGTCGGTGACCAGGGGGGAGTTTTTGTAATAGTCCTCGTCATCCGACTCGGTCATCTCCCCCGAGCCGTATGCCGACACCTCGATGGTCTCCTCGCAGTCCTCCTGGTCCAAGGGGCAGGGGGGCCGGCCGTTGGGCAAGGGGAGGGACTCTTTGGTGGTTTCGAGCAGGGTGAGGAAAGGGCGGTAGGTGGTGGGGGGTGGGGGGATTACTGGGTAGCGGGTGGCGATGGATGGGGGGTCTAGGGAGTCCACCGTTATTATGGGCAACACTAATTCACCTCCTAGGACAAGAAAGAGACAACGGAGGAAAAGCGTGTTAGAGACCGACTGAGAAAGCGACCACCTCCAGATGAACAGAAGAAAAACAGTTCAAATGAATACAGCAACACCAGTATTAGAACAGCACTAAAACTTAACATGAGGTTAGTTATATAAGTTTAGTTAGTCTGTTCTATTTAAAAAAGTTAATATGCTGACTAACTGTGAACTGAAATAAATACAAGATGTAAGACAATACTCTATCTACTCTGCACCTGCTCCTGGCTGTTCTGACCTATCTCCCTATGCTGCACAGACCTACATGTTATATCACTAAAACAAGATAAAAGTAGACTACAAATTACACTGAACAACTTAACATCTAACTTACTACACTGCTAACTTTCTAGTGTCACCTATGCTGACTACACTAACAGATGTTTCTGCTGTGATTGGTTAAATAAGATAGCAAACCACGAGGTTCAGGTCACTTACATCAACAAATTGGCCGCATGATTTTTGCATGAAAAAAAAATTACAAAAAGAAAGCTGTGTAAGATTGTTCTCGGATAGTGATAAACAACTTCCCCCACCCTTCTTTACCTCCTCTCCCCTTTTGCGTAAAAAATAATCATAATGTAAAGAAATGTTTTCAGAATTCTCATGAAGAATGGGCTCAATCCCTTTTCCCCCTTTGGGCATGGTTGTGATGGCTCATTTCTAATTATCTTAATCTGTATGCAACCCCTCAGGAGCTGCTGCAGGAAAGTGATGCCCCTAATTTCCAACCCAAACTCTCAGTAAACTGAGAGACAGCATTAAACACTACTGCTCCCTGATGCCCAGTTCCCTCCCAAACACTACACATAAACATGGGGCAATGATATCCTTCTTTAACAGCCACTAACATAAGTTACAGAAATCGTCTTAATGAGCCAGAATTTGTTGTCAAGCTTTGGTTATGTAATCTGATTTTAGCCCACAGTGAAAACACCCAAATTAAATAAAGATTATTGGGTGTGTAACAATATCATTGATAAAAGTTGCATTCATTCAGGAGGAATCTTACGACAGGCCCAGCTGGAGTTCAGGGTTAAACATATGGGAGTATGTGAACAGAACATGGCAGAATATCAGTTTATACACTACTGTTAACTTCAGAACAATTTTTCCTTCAGTGTGGCAAATGTGTAAGGGTCACAGTCAAGGAAACATTTGAAAAAACATGGCAGGGGGGATTAGATTATGGCACATCTTGGAGGGGGAGAAAAAGGGAAGGTAACAGTAAAACATGACCAAAGAAATGCCAACATCACCAGCATAAAATCATGACTCTGGCTCTTTGTTCATTTGATGAGGTAAATCAGAGTGACTCAGAGGGGGAGGGGGTTGGGTCAGGCATTTCAGGGATGATGGGAGATTTGTAAGGGGGAGGTGTTGGGATTGGAACAATTCCCCCGTAGCTTTTTATTCAGCTCAGCAACGCTCAAGCCCCCCAAAACTTTGTCAGTCATACAACCATACATTTTCAGAATAGCAAAGGCTTTGTTTACAGAGGGTGATGCATTGAGTTAACAAAGCCACTAAACATATCAGCATATAACAACACACTTGAGAAAAACAGGCCTTGAAATGAAGCAAAATGTGAAAGCTGTAACAGGAAACAAATGTAGGAATTCTTCAACCTTTCTCCTAACTTCTTATTTCTGTGCTATTGCTGGAAAGGCTAGTTTCCATGGCAATGCTCAAGTTATTTCTTGCCATTATATTCCCTTTCTTTCTGCGTTTGAGGGCTGTGTTTCACCTTGAAGGCTGAGAGGACAGCGGAGCGCAGTGTCACATTTAAGGAACAAAGAAGAGTCGCACCAGGAAGGATTTTTGCAAGTTTAGTGCGTTCCAAGAAATCTTTTGGTTTTCTGAAATAACTTGTCAAAGTCACAGGAGAAGAAAAAAAAAAAAAATGTTTTGGGGACCTCAGAGATAGTTCCACAGAGATATGGGACGTACGTGTGACTGAGGGCGATGGAGGAGATGGCAGTGTCGCTATCTTTACTTTGCCATCTGTTAGTATGGTAGAGATGCTGCAAGTGCAATTTCAAGCTTTATACCTGCAGCCCACCAATTACTGAGGAGTGTCTCCACTCACTGTGTGCCCCACTTACAGTACATGTGGCTGACATAGCAAATGGAGGGTCTTGTGATTGTAAACACCTTCGCAGAATCAGGGACACTGCTTCATTTGAACGTTTTTTATCTGAAGTCTATCTTATATGAACCCTTAGAAAAGTGCTTTAAAAGGATTCGTGAGATTTTCTGGAAGCAAATGTAGATATTATGGAAGTCTTCAACAGTAGAGTTGGGCTATAAAATTTTCAAACCAGTTTGATATAAAGCCAAACTGGACAACAGAATTTTACCACTTGGTCTCGCACTTGACTCAGCAGCCACTCTCGAGTGGACTCTAATAACATTGTGTCCTAATAGCAAACGAGCGTCCGACTATCGCGTTTCACCATATAACATTGAAGCTCTGTCCACGCCGAATCCAGTAAATATGCACTTCTGTTACGTGATGTCAGCAAAACCACATATATATCAGCTGTGCAGTCAAGGCAATACTGGAGACACAACCACTTTTGATGGATGAGTAGCCTGCTTGCTATCTTCCTACATTTGTACTTTTTAAACAGAAACACGTTTTATATTATGACAGACCATACAGCCAACAGCAAGTGGCCTAGGTCGTTAGTAGCGATGGTCATTTACCTTCCCAGAAACTGTAAGCTTCCTGGCGATCTCCCTCCACTCAGCTGCCACCTTATATTGGTTTTTGTAGTAAATAAGGAGGTATCATGTAGATAATTCCTCATTTTAACCTCATGAATGAGACATTCGTCGTTCATTGTGGAGCTCTCAAAGTGAGTGACAGGAATAAGTAAAAACATGGCGTCCAACAAAAGTTAAGCTCATTATGACGCGCTGCTTCGCTTGAGGCCAGTTAGGACACCTCTTTCGTTGCCTTCAAATCCAAAATGTTGCGTACTGGCTCAGTTTTAGTTTTCTTGAGAAACTAACTTTGCCATGTTTTGTCACCCCAAAAAACACATTAACTTTCTAGCAAGCAAACACAATATGCGCCACTCCCCCCCAGAACATGTCAGAATGACAAATACTTGTTCAGCCTCTTCGCATAAAATCAAACTGGTTTAAGCTTGTTCCCCAGACTGGACCAGCAAAACCAGAAACTGACCCAACTCTAGTTAACAGTAAAGGATTTTTAAGACAAATAACTGAATGCGATCGAGAGAGCGTCAACGGCAACATGGCCTGCTGTTTTGAGCAAAACTTTTGTTGGATGTGCTGTTTGCATTTATTCCTGTCACTTGTGTTGAAAGTACCATAATAGATGGTATCTATAGGATACCTTTTTATTTAAAAGTGTCAGCTGGAATGACCATAGGTAATACCAACCTACTTGCTGTTGGCTGTATTGTATGTCATTCCTAGCAAATATCACAATATAAAATGTGTTTTCTGTTTAAAAAGTACAAACGTAGGAAGATGGCAAGAAGGCTACTCACCCCTTGTATGTCTCCAGTCTGATCTGGAGCGGACAGCTGATAGCTACGTGGTTTATTTACATGGCGTAACAAAGTGCATATCTAACAGAATCAGTGTGGACAGAGAGCATCTGTTGTTATGCGATGGTCAGACGCATGCATGCTGTTAGGACATGGTGCCACGTCACTCTGCTGTACTCGTAGCGCTCAGTTGAGCCAAAGCCTGAAGGCCATCATCCCATATGACTGGCAGGCAGTGGCTACCAGAAAGATAATGAACTTCAGCCCTCATACACAGAGTGAGCCATATCTCAGCACAGTAGGCAGTTATCAAATGAACCATCCTGTCATTTCCTGTTGTGTGACCCAAGCCTACGGCACCCATAGTTTAAACCTATCAACACCTTCAATTGGTTTTTTCCCTTCTCCACGACTGCACCCTCTTCCCTCTGTATGCAGCTCTGATTGCTCAGTTAATACCCAGGCAGGTTGCTGACAGGCTGAGGAAAAAGACATATGTTGTTAATAGACGTGTTCTCTTGCTGAAAGCTGCCAAGAACTACAGCCTGATATGAAACCAGAGGAAACTCACAATTTGATGGATTTTTAACATGCAGGAGGTTGTCAACGGCAAACCCAAGTGAGCATGAGATATTTAGTTATTTTATTTTACGTCAAAAACCCCTCATACTGGTTCAGTCAGCAGTGTTTGCACCGAAACCAGGCCTGACTGAGACCTGCTCTGATGCAAACAGTGCTGAAAAATACATATAACATGATTCCAGTGTGTGGGCGTCTCTTTCTTGAACATTGCATTGCTGCAATTTAAGCATTAAAGCGAGAGAGACTCAAAGGTATTCAGCTTGATTGATTGAGTTTGACTCCATTGATTTGAACAGCTGAGGCAGTGGAACCACGTTTAGCCCACATGATGAAATTTCTTCTTTATCTTTACCCACACGCCACTCCACAGAGCTGCCAGTATGAGTCACCCCCTTGTATTTACTCAACATGAGAACAGGGCAGATGGATAGTGATGCATCTATGTCGATCTCCTGACAAACATCATTATTCTACCGATCACGTTGCCCCGCTCGCATCCATTTGAAATATTTAGCGCAAAAAGGTTGTTTGGAGTTTGAGCATTCTATAATTCAGCTTTGATTAGGCTGCAGATGGAAAATCCAACAGCGTGTCCGAGCATATTAAATGTTCCCTTGCATGCTTTTAAATCATGCCGCAATAGGTACAATAATAGCCATGTACTCTGTGCAATAGGGAGGAAAAAAACCCAGATTCTTCAGACATGCGACTCCATAAACCGTTTACAAATGCTGCATTTGCTGCTGTCGCTCTCAGACAAAGTGATTTATTCTGACACAAAGGGATGATGCCCCACCCATATCGTGTCTCACTGAGAGTCACATATTGGCTACAGTCAAAGTCACCTCCCTACAGCTCATCAGCAACTGGATCAGCTCCATGAACCTGGCTGGATTTGTTTCTCCAGCCCGCCTGATGTTTCAACCTCACTGCGGTAATAAATCTCAGTGCACAGAGAATCTCTACTTGTTGCAGATATATCAACATCTACTACTTCATCACCTCCCTGCGATGGCATGGTCCTGGTGTGTCTATCTTGTTTTTTACTCTTACCATGGTGCTGCAACCAAGTATATACAAAGGGTCCATTTGCAAAATGTTATCTGATACATCATGTGCTATCAGATAAAACATGTTCTTTTTATTGTGCACTGGAGGGAATATCAATCCAAATGGCGTTTTATCTGTTTTCGCAAATTAACTCTTCATCGGCTTCACATCTCTTTGCTCCTCTAAGATTTCCTTTTGAGTGTATTTTTTAAATGAAAAGGTCAAACAACTGCAAAGCTAATTGGCTCTTGGGAAATACAAGCAATAGAAAACTGAGTAATTAAGAAATAGCTTGGTCAAAATAAATTGTGAAGCTCCTGGAAGAAACTATGATGTTTGTTTACTGTTTGAAGTGAATAAAGAACCCATTCTCCCTCCACTGCTCTGGGTTAACATCCAATTTTAATTGTAATTTCAATAGATTAGTAAGTTTTAGTAAACATGGATTTGCAGCAGAAATACTTAATGATAAAATGCACCACTGACCAGTCTGAAGTAAAATGGTTACAAGGCATCTGAATAATGTTGAATAATACAGTTCTTCACTTTTTGATATGTGCATTTAACAGCAGACTGAGCTGACTGAGCACCGGTCTCTGCATTCATTTCTGTAGAGCCAACAGATGTAATAACTGATTCCCCTGACTGATCTCTATGAAGCTCTCTTTGATGCTCATTGTTTAACTACTGTAACTGCGACGCTGCTCAATAGCAGTCATAGATACACAGTGAATATACACCGATCAGACTCAACATTAAAACCACTGAAGGGTGAAGTAAATAACATTGATCATTTCGTTACAATGTTCTGCTGGGAAACCTTTGGTCCTGGTATTCATGTGGATACCACTTGACATGCGGGACCCACCTAAACAACGTTGCAGATCAAGTAAACCCCCTCATGGTAACGGCACTCCCCCATGGCAGTGGCCATCCCAGCAGGACAACACGCCATGCCACACCACAAAAATTGCTCAGGAATGGCCTGAGGAATGTGACAAAGAACTCAAGGTGTCGACCAGGCCTCCAAATTTTCAACATCCCAAACAGATCAAGCATCTGCGGGATGTACCGTTAAGGCTAAGTCCAATCAACGGTGGGGGCTCTGACCTGTTGAGGCATGGACACAGGACCAGTGTCTGGTGCCAGGGTGTCAGCAACAGATCCTTCAGTCCTGTGGGATGCAAGATGGGGTACCAGCATGTCCCATGTTTTTGCAGTGTGGTGACATGCCCTGGGAGGCCCTTTGCCATCGGGGAGTGCTGTTGGCACAAGTGGGTACCTGATATGCAACAGTGTTGGGGTGGTGCTTGTCAAGTGGCATCCCCATGAATGCCAGGACACAATTTTCTCAGTGCTACAGCGCTCTACAAGACAGCCCACACTACGGAACAGCATGCTGTCTGCCCCTCCCACCCCCAAATCAACACATTCTACTCCATTGAGACACACATGGAGGCACGTTATGTTAAGCAAGCTTATGGCAAGATGGTTAGTTAAACCCCTAATGCCATTTCCAGACCAGAAATAGAAGATCCTCTGCTAACTTACAGGTCTGGTGTTGGGAACCAATTTGGTTTCCGTTTTTATTAGGAGGATGATGGCGAGTGTGTGGTGGAAAAAAGAAACAACAGAGTGTTGCGTCTGCTACACGACAGTAGGTTACATCGGTGGGAGTACTTCAAACATGTCAACTCAATTACAAAATGTGGAACTATGGGTGAAAACAAGGGGCAACCCACAAGCTAACGTTATCCCTGCAGCATTTAGGCAGCCATTCCTAACTGATTCAGAGCAAAAGAAATCACCGCGGCAAGTGGTTACGTTACATTTAGAGCCGCAGGTATGAGACCTGACTCTGTGGTGGAAAACACAGGCTTTACAAACATGCTTAATGTAACTGAGCCGCGTGACAATATTTCCCAAGGGAATTTCTCTGGCATTTCAGGAAAAGAATTGCTTCTTTCGTTTGTATTTGTTTATGACTACAGTATGACCTTTATATGTTCTCCAGCCGGTCATATAGCCTCATCGTTGTTCAAGATCATTCTTAATGATGTCAGTTTTAATAAATGTATTCAAAATCAGGCAAATTTTCTCTGGTATTTTTTTTTTCCTGTATCGAAAAAATAGGAAACTGTGACCCCTCTCGAACTGTGAATTTTCTGTTAAATATTTATCAATTTAAGTTAAATCTAAACATGTTATATTGACATTTTGGTTTGTTTAAGCTAATGTTTATACCCTGTATTCTTTAAAATCCTATTTCTTTGTTTTTATATTGCATTGTGTTTTATTGACTTTTATTGTCTCATGTAGAGCAATTTAAACATCCTTGTTGCTGAGTAGTGCTATGCAATAAACTTGTATAATAGCTCAATACAATCAGTAGTCTTTGTTATTATCCACTCATTTACAAATTGCTATGCCTTTTGTTCTTCATTTTCATTTTTCAGTCCTGCTGATTTGTGATCATGCAATTACTTTGTAAATTCACCCCATTATTACTGCAGTCTTGATATCTTGTGTAATTGCCACATTATTTTCACTGAAATTGGTCAGATCAGAAGAACGTTTGTTGTACTAAGCACTGTGCTTGAGATTGGACGTTACAGTAACGTTGAGGACGCGCTCCTCAGGATGGAGTACTGTTCAGAGATCATGCTCGTTCAAGGCGTTCAAGATCTGACTTGTGGAACCCATATGATAAACCTGAGGCTGTTTACTTGTGGAGGACAGCAAGCAGAGAGAGATCAATAAAGCATCACACTGACAAATCACTGACACCCAAACCCATTGAGCAGCGTGGGTTTGATCACAAGCGAGCTCTGAGTCACACAGGGCAAGGGGGCTCAGTGCTCTGGGTCATCCCTCATCTATCACCGCATCTCTTAGTTTCACTCCTCAACCTAAAAAGAACACTCGCAGGTTGCCTCTATAGCATGTCGCCTGATGAATTATTGAGGAGCTCGTCAAAGCTCTGATCTTGTCGGAGTAAAACCGATATAGCGCCTACAACATCCTGTGACTGATAAGTAGCTCGGAGGTATGTGAGGGAGAGGGGAAGTGAGGTCGTGCTGAGGTAGAGAAGGGAGATAAAATGAAAGAGATTTAATGAGCGGGGCTTGTTGTTGGAGAAAGAGACGTTTGTTTGATATTCTGTAATTGTGTGTTACTGTAAATACGAGTAGTGTCTCTAAGATGACTTCATGTATGTTAGTGCTCACTGGAATATATAAATATATATGTAATATGTTTTTCTGTTTTCCCCAGTACGTTTCATGTCTGTCCCCACTTCCTAGGTCTTGTCACTCTTCTGACAGAGGCTCATTAACAACACCAGAGGATCCAAACCAAAGCTTTAATTGGGTGATGTAATTAAGGCTCCCCTAACAAAGTCAAAGTTTAATTAGCCTGGTGGGAAAGGCGGGAATCCTTCATGGGAATTTCACTCTGCACACTCCCTCAATTTTGCATCCTCTCTTTCGCTTCCTCTTCCTTCTCTCTCTCTCTCTCTCTCTCCGTCTCTCCCCTCTCCCTATTTCTCTCTCCTGCTTTGAGCGCAAAGGAACGTGACACAAATCTCAATGAGGGTCAGTCCTTCACAACGCAGTCCTTCCAGCTCTTTCTCACTCGTCTCTTCCTCGGGTCCTTTCCTCGCCGCGTCCTGCTGCTTTTGTCTATTTTTGCACCCACTCTGAGCTTGTCAGTGAGCGTGTGACTGCGGCTGCCCCGCAATCATCGTCTGAGGGTCATCGTTTAGCAGCAGACAGCTCAAACAAAAAAACAAAAAAAAAATGCCTGGGTGAAATGCAGTTGTAAGAAAACAAGTTGCATCTCTTGAATTGTGTGTAGTACTACAGCTGCAGGTAAATCCATCAGTAAAGCACATGGAGCTCCTTTGGCTGTATATACTGTAGGAAGGAGTTGTATTGATCTCCATGAATTCACAGCAGTCATATCTCGCCCGGCTTACTAGAAAATCCGCAGCTGTGCTTAACATTTCTTCTCCTTCCTGAAGGCAGTTCAATAAGACAGAGCTGCATTCTCACATGGAATTGAAAACCCTGGGAATTGCTCCTATCATACAATGACTACAGGCCTGTGTTTGTGGAGCCGTGATGGAGAGGGGACATGTTTTGCGGACAGCGTTGATTCTTCTCTCCTCCTCGTCAGTTTTCACCGAGGCTTATCCGACCCCGCTGGCTCGCCACGCCGGAACTCTCGTGGCATCTGGAAGGTGCGATACGGAGCATGTGCGTGCGCGCGAGCCCGTTTGTTGTTTCTCAGGAGAGACGGCTGCCGAGAGAAAACTTTACACCCACAGAGTGAGAGAGACAAGTGTCTGTCTGGTGAGGTGAGCATGTCTGCCACCGTATGTGTGTGTGTTTGTGTGGGCATATGAGAGAGAGAGAGAGAGAGAGAGAGAGAGTTGCGTTTGCCCATGGGAGATTAAGCTTGGGCATAGCATCCACTGAAAAACTCTCATTTCTCCTTTCGATAAGAAGGGAATTGAGTCTCTATTTCGGTCCCCACCACCTACAGAGAAAACCGCAAGAGAATGCTCCACTCGAGTTTCTCAGCACAGGTTCAGATCCGTTTCTCCTCACACAAACATACAGAATGCTATAATCTCTGCCATTTACTGTCCAACATATATTCTATTCAAACCACTAATCCTCATTCCTGATAAAACTTAAGTCAAGGACGGTGAAGTTCTTTCACACACAATGACATTATTGAGACTCTTGTTCTTCTTTTATTGTTACTGAAGGTTTGCTCCATGCATTAGAGTCGATTTTGGGCAAATCTGGCCTTTATGTTGTATAATTCATAATGGATCCACACTAAGATTAGTGATACATTTTCAATTTAGTTTTTAATTTACATTTTTTCTATTTTGTAAAAGCATGAAACAAGCTCATAATAAACTGCATTATGCTCAATCTGCTTTTTGTTTCTACCAAAGATGGGTCTGGGGAACTCCAGAGATAACATGTATAAATAGATCTTATACTATACTTTTTTGCAAAGTGACAATGTGTGTAATTTAAGCATACTTAATATGCGCTCCTAGGCATGGTTTCTTAGAGTGAGCCAAGTGTGATATGATTAAAGACAGTGAAATTTAAAAAAGAAACCCTATTTGCCAAGTTTAATCCTGTTTCCATGTGCTAATTGTTCAGTTATCTCTTGTGATGTGATAAATATGTCAGAAAATTATGTGGAGTATTTTTAAAGTAAAATCCCTCGCTTCTCTGTAGAAACTATTCTTTGTTTAAACTGCTTGCATACTTTACTGAATGTGTTTGACTCACTGCAATCTGCACAGCCATCTTTAATATGCAAATAAAGTGCACATTTCTGAACTTAATTCTAAAAGATTGCTTACGCCCCAGGAGTTATTAACAGGGTTCCGGAAGAACAATTTCTACTACTTTATAAAGCACAGGTGTTACTTATAACAATAGCTCTGTTCTATTGAAGCGTTCCAGTGTGCACGATGCCAGGAGCCTGAAATCAAAGCAGCTTTCAATAATTTCATTATTTACGCCTGTGCTTTTCCTACTGTGATATGTCAAAATGTCTTCCATGAAAAAGGCCTATCCCAGGCTCTATAACAGCATGTATACTGGCACTGTTTTAATGATAGGTTTCACTGGAGGCAATTGTTGTTTCCATCCCACCCACACCAGTCATTTCAATCTGTGATGCCATTCAACGACAAAAATCTTATCAGACACGATCTTTCAGGAGAAAATGTCATTAAATGTGGATCTGCATATCTCGATTTTGTCTCCTACATTATTTGGAACTCGTTTGAATCACGCTGCTTCACCACACGTGGTCCTTGGCAGTTTTCAAGTATGGCCGGCTTAATAGAGGTAGAAACCACAGAGGTGGGGAGTAAAACACATGGCCTTTAACGTCCACCTCCTGTCATGGTGTCAGAACATTACTTGACCCGCTGTTCGCACTAACAGCGCCTCAGCCACCGGGCCTGCCAGGCTACAGCTGTGTGCGGTGCAGAACAAGCTGCGTTTCCACGTTGGAACTGTCCTGCCTTGTTAAAATTGGGGCAGGAGATTGGTGCAACAGCTGGGTAAATGCCAGATACTACCACTTGGCTGAGCAATTTATGGACTGCGGTGTTGCCGACTGCCTGCTGCTTTGAAAAGCAATAAGAAAGGGGGATGGAGGCTACACATCTGGTCAATTGGAGCTGCATACAGAGGGCTTTGCAGTCACAAAGTGTCATATAAAAGTGGAGTAAGGGATACAGCAATATAGCAGTTTCTAGGCTGCACTGTTTTTGGATACCAAGTACTATGAAGACAGAACTCCCTGAGTTGACTCACCATTTCCAGGCTCACACTCCTCCAAATCTTCGTCATCGCTAGGACACTCAGCTGATGCTACTAAGAGGTCATCCGCATTCTGAAAGAACAGAGACAGAAAGCAGAGGAGAGACAGTCAGGACAAATTGTACTGGTCTAGATGATACAAGGAGTCTCTGGCAGCCACAGTGAGGTTCTTGGCTCCACTGATACTTACTCACACACAAGCTAATGCATCCAATAGAGGCAAATGTTAAAAAGTCTGTTGGTAAAAGCATCTTTCTTGGGTTAAAACATGAAGATTTATTGTTGAGCAGTTTGTTAGTACAGCAGCAAATTTGCTGAAAACATCAGTCCACCCCCACTGTCTGATTGTTTTCAATACGGGGGTTTTAGAAAATGGAGGGGCTTTTAGCAGCATAATTGATTCAAGAGCCACACTGCATTTTCTCTCCGTTACTAATCTGCAGCCCGGCCATAATAAGTTATAAATTACATTGTACGAGTGTGTGTTCACATTACCTGGCTCTTGAATGAGCCTGCTGACCATGCTTAAGTTTCTCTGTAATATCTCCGTCTAACATGCACTTACATTTCTATTCCATCCATGCACTCAACTGCTTCACTTTTCCTAACTCCATATAAAACGGCACATAGTGAATCAATTTAAATGTGTACTTCTTTAAATTGAGCAACCCGGTAATCAATAAATGCCCACGGCAGGGTGTGTTTGTGGCCATAATCCAATGTCTTGCTGGCTGAATGTCAAATGTCTATTTCAGCCTCCTGGAGTTGTCACAGTTGTAATTTAGTGCAACATCTGTGACATACTTGTAAACCCAAATTCAACCTCGACATCCAAAACAGCCCACAGTATCAGCACTGAGTGTAATTCATTGGATAAAAAAAAAAAATCACACAAGGCCCACTACCCCAGTGCACTGATAAATGCCGGAGAAGAGCTGAAGGAGTATATCCAAACTCCAGTTTGACCTGGTCAGAACTTTTCTCATCAGTTTCCAAGTTGAGTCCATGAGGAGACAACTTTAAACTGTCTCGCATCCATCCAGATGAATCGGAGAGAGATCACAAACACCTGGGAGTGCTCTCGACTTAAGACAGTAGCAGCAAGAGTGTAGCTTGTGATCTTAGTTTTATAACACCCTGACACCAAATTTGGGTCAGCGCGAGACAAGTGATGACTCTGACTGTTTCATGGAAACCCACAGTATCCAAGGGGTGAAGGGAAGGAAAGAAAATCAGGCCCCACACACACATCAAAAGGTAGATCTTTTATTCTAAGCATCAAAGTGCATTATTCCACTATGATCAAAGCTGCAGCGCGGCGGGTAGCTCAGAGCTTTTGGAGAAATTGAAATTTGTGTTTCCGCTCGCTTGCTTCCCGCCACCCTGGCCTGTCTCCTGCTGTCTCCACTGTGTCTTGGCGGGTGCTGGGGATATTCATTAGAGCTCCATAGCTCCTGTTGGCTTTGCCCATCGTGGTATTTATAATGCTATTACTACGTTTGCTCTAGCACAAAATTACACCACAGGCATGGATTATTAACTACCCAAAAGACTGTGCATATATATATATATATATATATATATATATATATATATATATATATTCTCATATGACTATTATGTGATGTACTGATCTGCAGCAGATCAGTGATTGTCAGTATACGACTAATCTATAATGTTAAGATACCGGTGTACTCTAATAAAAGTAAATAAAAGTTTCTTTCTGCTTTACAGAGACATTCCCTAGTAACCACTCAAGTCATCCGAAGACTGCCCATTGTACCGAAAGCCCATTTTATCCCAAAAACAAACGCCCATTGCTCCGAAGTCCCGCTTCTCTGAAAATACACACTTCCTGCAGTTATACAACCCAATCACCAGAAAAATGCTCACATTGCACATTTAATTTAACCATGGATAACTGACATTTGTCAACAATGCTGTGGTTAACGTGGTTAGGTTTAGGCACAAAAAACATTTGGTTATGGTTAAGAATAGATCATGTTTTGGCTTAAAACACCCATGTTTGGTGGCACAAAAGATGCTGGGAAATACTGCGAAGACTTGGTAAAAACATCTGGGACCAGTGGGTCAGATGCTGCTGTAAGACTTTGTAAAGGGTCGGTAAAAACAACCGACCCCTGTGGCTCAAACACTGCTAGTAAACTGAAAGCTGGCGGGACTTTGGAGCATTGTTTGTTTTTGGGGTAACAGGTTGTCAGAGAAATGGGCTTTCAGTCTAATGAGACTGTCGGACTGATGGGGCTTTGGAATTTTTGGGCTGTCGGAACAATAGCATGACACCAGTTATCCTACACTAGCTTCAGTATCTCTTTATATGGTTCCATATCTTGGCGATAGAAGAAAATACAGAACTCGAATAGCTGAGTGAATTATCCATTTCCCGGAATATACTGTGTATTTTGACTGACTGAGTTTCGCCAAACACACCTACAGCCAGACTGCACCAAGATCCCAAGAAGCCACATAACCAGTGCCTATGTAAAGCAATGCCTAAATAAAGGCTTGTGTCTGTGTTATTTAAAGACACTATATGTGGGATTTAAAAGTTGAAATCTGATTTGGTTCCAGACCTCTGAATCACTGTCCGCCTCTCTGATCTTTTTCAGGGATTTCAGTTGGTCTTGTGTTTTGCTCAGTGATGTCAGTTTTTTCGATTGGAAAAACACTCACTGTATGGGGTCCTCCTATGTCAGAGCTGAACAATACGTGACAAAAAAAAAAAAGCCCACAAAAATGGAGACAAGCATGTATGAGATTGACGCAAATTGGTGTATTTCTTGTAACAACATGACAAACATTAACTGCTTCCATATTAACTACGCAGTGTCTGTGCGTGCCTCTGACAGGATGGAAAATACAGTCACTCTTAACAACATTTACATCATGCACACTAATATTCCATTTTTATTTCAAATATGACAGTATACTGAATTTGGATATTTTGAAGAAGGCCTTTTTGCGAATGAAGCATTCTCAGAAGAAGACATGGGATATTATTCAGGTTTTAGGAGCATTCGGAATGTCTTCACTGGGTCTTTTGCAGCAATTTGTGACATGTGGCTACTTGTCATGGACGCGTTGTGCAAAAACCAGTTGCTGGCAAGCTGTGGTAGAGATGCATGTCCAAAAGTAAAGCCCGCATTTCTGGTCGGAAGAAGAAACACATCTACTTTTACACATTATGTAAGACTTGGATATCAACAAGTTTTGGATATCGCAACACCAACCTTTTCAATGTGGCTGAAGGAATGAAAGAGGAAGAATGTGTTTGCACGGTCCAACAAGTCTGCCACTTTTGGAAAACTCAAGAAAATCTATTTTGATGCAAAGAAGCAAAATAGCACAAGCGGCTCCATCAGCTTCACTTTTCCATATTTTGACGTGATAAATGACATGTTTGGGCGGAGTATGCATGGCTGCATGTCAACATGAATGTAATTGGAATATTCATTTTAATTAGCCATGTATACAGCTTAGTAGGAATATTGCCTTTTTCAGAATACGGGCAAAAACTGGAATATGCGTATGTAAACATTATCATGTATTGATTAGCGAAAAAGCTACCCTTGAAAAATCGAAACTGGAAGAAGACGAAAACAAATGTAACACCCACACTGATACTGATTCATCCAAAATGTGGGCAACAAATTTATTTATTCTGCAGAATGTAAAATCAGTTTACTTAACAACAAATTGTAGCTTCCAACCAACAGCACATATAAATGAATTTGAAGCTTGGTGATTGGATGTTTCTTGGCAAAATGCACCTTGCCTTTAAAAGCCTTTAATTGAATTTGTTAAGACCCACAACTTGAACATTTAATCTGTAAGAATTTAACCACTTCTGAAACCTGCATTGCACATTATAAAACAGAGATGCATTCAAATACCTTGCCAATTAGCTGTTAGCACCTTGCTCTTAATTTTAATTTAAAAAAAACATTTACAATGCTGTGTTTAAGTGTAGCTCAAACACTTAAAGAACTCATAGTGCAACATATATGCTGCCTAAATTTGAGCTATTTACAGAGTTTAGTTGAGTTGTATATGAGTTGTTTGTTCAGCTGTGATATACACCACCGCTCTTGCTAAATGCCCTTTTACTTCTTATTCCAAACTGCTGTTGCTGCCATAAATATAAAGACAAACGACAACACCCTGTGCACCATAGGCTTTTTCCCAGAACAGACATCCCGAGCACCGAGTGCTGAGAAGAGCAAGACTTTGTACACTGTCTGCTGTCTAACAGCTGTTCAATATCAATGTAATTCTCCACCTCTCACGACTTTTTGCTTCATTTTACTTGACTACAACTGTTTCTAATAACAGTTTCAGAAGAACAGTTAATGTTTTCTCTTTTATATTCTCTCCATCGAGGGTGAGCAGATGAGCCTGCCAGGCCTTCAACATGGCCTTGCAAATAAGAACAAATTCAAAAATAAAAATTATCGAGTCACACTGGGACCATCTGTATGAAAGATCAGGGCTGTGTTAGCCAACACACTCCAATAATGCCCTCATGTTTTTGTAGGCATGGCAAAATATCTTTGATCATTAAAGAATGTGGATGAGTGACTCATTGGTAATGTCTATTCATTCTCAGGCACATATCTTTAATGCTATTTTAGGCCATTGTGACGATACACTATGTTCCGCTAGGTACATAATAATAATAAAAAAGAAGCTGTTACAATATACGTACACTAGCTGGAAAATAGATTCTTAGCAATAAAAAGCACTCTAAAGGTGGGACTCTGCTTTTTTATGACCCTACATAAACGTCAGTCAGCGAATGCAGCACACATTAGGGCTTGTAACAACAGAAGCAGACAACACTCAACAATACTAAAGTGGTTCCAGATAATTTATCAAACGGGGGCCGTCTATGGTTGCAAATTTCACATCACAGACCATTGCTGTAAAAAGCTTGTTATATGCTGATCACGGAAGAATGTTTCTGCCAAGAAGTCTGGAGGCTGGAGATATGATATTGAACTGAGTGGATGGCTACATGTGACATGTTAGAGTCAGGTTCCATTGATCTCATCTTTAGAGAGAAGACACAGAAACACTAAACCATGGACCATTCATCTAAATAAGTCATGCCAACTGAGCAGGATGGAGACGGTGGTGCCTGTAAAGGAGCCCTGACCAACCTTTGAGTCAAAAAAAAAAAAAAAATCTAACTTGTTTGTAATTACATTCCAACTGACTGAAAGAAGTCAAGAAGAACTTCATTTGTCCCCGCAGGGGCAGCAGGTTGTGCGGCAGTGACAGCAGTAATAATAGGGCAGAGTACCTTCAAGGTATCAACCAAAATAACCCAGTATCAAGTAGTATCAGACCTTCCCCAGTCAGGTGATACCTGCGTTCAATCCTTTTTGCCTTTAGATCTAGAAAAAATAACACAATTTGTGTGGTATTACTAGCAGTCAATCACTGCAAGCATTCCTCGATATAATGACACGTGATTCGCCCACTACTGCAGCAGCTACAACCCATATAGTGTACGCCTTTTCCCCCAAATTAGATCTGATTCTTGAACCAGGTCCACTCAGGACTCCTGGAACCTTGGTGCTATCTAGCAAACCAGCCTGTGTTTTTACTAGCTTTGATCAGAGCCATTGTAATCAAGGTTGCATCATCAATGGAGGGCACTGCACAATACACAATGAAAGTAAGCAGTTGTAGCAAGATGGCAGATCACATCAATTAGCCTACCAGCAAAGTTCTGCTCTGGTACTACAGATATTTGTTTTTATCCAAAAACAAGCATGGACCAGCTATTAAGACCATTTTTTCCGGATGATTTCTCAACATAACTTAACATCTCCATTGCCTTCTCTATTCTCTGTTTCCATCCTGTAGAATATGACACGCCCACTGATGTCGACACAGTTCACACTTCTGGTCAAGAAAAACCTACCATTTTTTTGTTTCCAGTTGGGAAACAACTTTTCAGGTTCCGAACTAGTTTTGGTTGAAATGCTCTGAATATTTCAAAATTGGGTACAGCAACAAGAATGGAACCCATACTATGCTGGTGGAGAAGAGGTATCTGTGGTGTGGTGAAGTCAAGCGCGGTGTATTTGACGGAGTTGGTGGTTCACGTGCCAAGATGCCACCAAAACATTCGAAAGTATGGCTACATTACATGCCTGTGGCATCTGTTGAAAATAAATACAGAAAAAGCAGAAGGATTATTTCAGGAAAGCTGGGAACATAAGTAACAGGATGAAGCACTTCATCAGGCTCCATTGGTATCCATATCACTTTAAGGGTACTGGTATCTTAAGTTTTTAAACGATACCCTGCCCTAGTATTGACACATGTTTCAATACAACGTATAATAAATAGTATAAACAGAGTACATGAGTAAAAAATAAATTTAAAGAATGTGTTGGGGTAAACATTTGTGAACAGGACTACCATCTTAGCTTTTCTCAACTGCCATCAGAGCACTGCTTTGATGAGGCTCTGTTAAGTGACTTTTTTCTATACGAGAGGAAGAAAAACAACAAATAATCAGGAGTTAATGCAAAACCAACATTCCAATTTTCTTTGGACTGGGTGTTTGCAATACAAAGTGGCATGAATCGCGCACTCTTGCCATCAACACCCTCACCTTGACTTCACTCTAATTGGTGCTGCTGCGTTTATCCAAAATGAGACAGATAGGACTTTCAAAAAGGGCAGATTGTGCTCAGGCTCGAGATGATGATAAAGGGACAAAGCGTGTGCTGGTCTAAATATATTCCGAATGTGCTGATTGTGGATGTCAGGGACGAGCGTGAGTGGCTCACCGACTGATCTTGGATAAGCTTCCGTGGACATGAATAGTGCTAATGAACACAACCGAATGAGAGGAATGCGCTGGTAATTGGCACCTCGCCTTTGTGTTTCCTGCGGCATCACAAAAGTTTGTTGGACAGTTGAAGCTTTAAAAGGGGACTGTTTTCAAGTAGTTACAGTCATTACAGTAACACAGAAATAACTGACATAATGTACTGCTGGCATGGAAGAAAAGCTTTGAATGATGATCTGGATCACACATACTTTCAAATGCAGTGCAGAAAGGACTTTTTGCACAACACACAGCTTGTAGCTAATGATACTAGTTGTGAACTAGAGCACATACCCCCCTGGAACACATGGAGCCTGTTATTAGGACTTTTTATGAGAGTAGTCGGCCTGGATGACCCGCTTCCTCCATCCTCCACTATGTGGGCAACAGCACTTCCCTACTGTTTGTTAATTGTTACTTACCATGATGGCGACGGCTACCTCTAGCACACGGGGATAATCATCAGACCATAAATCATAGCCTTTCACATGCTCGTGGAGGAGAGTCATAAATATAACTTTATGGCGCCTGAAGTTGTTGTTCTGTTGCTGCTGCAGGATTTCCTTTTCATTACGTTCCTCTCCTCCTCCAGCCTTTGTTGAACCGTCTGGATGTGCTGTAATTTCCAGCAGGCTACCACGTCTGGGGTTTAGTCAGCCATATCTTCTTAGAGCAAATCAAAATTTCACTGTTGATTGCTCTAATAGGACTGGCCACACAAAGCTGTTATGTGACTCCCTCTCAGGCTGAGGGCTGTTTGTACTTCTGAATGTGACTGAGGGCTCACATAAAACACAGCTCTGAGGATGTGACTGTTTGACCTTGCAGTTGACGTAGGATTTCTTTTGAAATGTGCATCTACTGGTCCAAGAGAGGGGCCATCTGGGTACTTGGCTGTTTAATCTATCAAATATTGTTTTCAGCACTTTTGTAGAGGAACTTTAGAAAGCTAATTAAAAGTAACTGCACCAAAATATCTCAGTGACTCAAACGCCAGCTACCATTTGTTTTTAGCTTCTCATTGTGAGTCATGTTAACAAGCTCGCACCACAAACTTGTGATGGCTCACCTGTGTGACACTGTCCCTCATGGTGGGCGAGCGCTGTTTGCGGGTGGTGGTTGTGGCCATTGTGGTTGTTGTCTCCATAATTGTGGTGGACATATCAGCCAGCGGGGTGGTGGAGGTGGTGTCAGTGGTGAGCACCGATGGCACATCACCCACCAGCCGCAGGTTACCCTGGGTCTGGACGTTGGGGTCGCCCTCGGCTGCCAGTTTGAGCACCTGCAGGCCGTTGTAGTACAAGCCTGAGATCTGCCCCTGGAAGTGGCGCCCCTTCTCTCCACCGCCACCAATTTTGATGAACGCCTGGCTGTTGAAGATGGTCAACTGGCGACCTGATGTGTGAGAGATAAGGAAGATGAAGAAATGGACGAAGAAGAGAGAGGAAGTGGAGGTGAGAGAAGAAGAGAAACCATGGGGAGAGGGAAGAAAAAGACAAAGGGCAAAGAATACAAATCAGTCATGGTCTCTGGGTTTGCTTGCACATGAAACAAAGTAATACACAGACTCAAAAACAGAAAGACAGGGGAGATAGAGGGACTATTTCAATCATACGGGATTTCCTGGGCAACACTTTAGGGAGATTGGACCCTGGTTTGCTGCAGGTGCAGCCATTATAGGGCTGGGCACGTGCCACATTCTCAGAAAAGGCAGCCTGAATCTGGCAGTCAAATAAATTGCAGGGGCAGTTGCGGCTTGACCCTGAGACTGAAGGTTCACAGCGAAATGCATCTAATTTGCCCCGAGATGGAATATATTAGAACAATGCTGGGACTGTGTCATTGACCTCCAATGCACCTGAGCTGCACAATGATAAAGTACCTCTGCCAGCGGAAAAAAATGTCGCCTCGCTCTGCCATCCAACGGAGGAAAATAAGATCCTCATTGGAAGGAAATGTTTAATTCAGCAGGGGCTCTCCCTCTCTGTGGTCATTACCATTCATCTGGATGGATAGATGGATGAAGGGAGGATAGGGTCGACCATTTAACCAGGGTCCAATACTAATGTGTTACCAGGACTTGTGGTGAAGAGGTGGAGTAGGGGCGGTCTAACAGGTGTAGTTTTTCTCCCAGTATTTTTCTCAGCTGATGGATTTATTTATACTTTTTCTTTTTTCTAGAACCCATATTTGCATCCGCTCCCACCTTGGGGACGTCCCATCATACCACTTGAGTTGAACTTCGACCCCTATTATGAATCATGTGGATATGAAGAAAGATGGAGAGTGGAGGGAGGGGAGTATTATTGCGGGATACTGTTGGACGGATGTTGGTTAAAAACAGACCAGATGAGGTAATTACTTCGAGGAGAAGCCAAAGAGCTTTTATGGATAAATCAATGGGTGTAAGGAAAGAGGGAGTGTGTTTGTTTGTGAAAGGGATACTACACTAATGTGTGCCTGTGAGTGCAAAATATAGACTCTCTAGAGATGCTGTGCCACTGAAATGAGAGACCCCTCTGGCTTGATAGGACTGTGTGTTTCTGTATGTGCGGGTGCATGTATGCAGATTTCTTGCCTTTTACAAAGGTATGAAAGACATCCACTGCTCCTTGGTGCATATGTTCACATATTTGCACCTCCTGTCTTTCACAACTGAAACTGGCTTCTATGGGTGCAATTATGTTTAATGATGACAAATGAACCTTTTGAATATCTTTTGAATGTTCTGTTGTTGTCTCTGTGGGATTGAAAGCCAGCTCTCATCAGCATGGAGACACAAGGGACGGGCCTGGGTCCCATTTGTTTTCAATTAAAAGCGCTGAAAGGGTACTTTATCACTGTAATTATGATTCACTATCACTCTATATGGAAGCACTTGTTCCGACATATGTGTAACACCCAGGTGGGTGGGAATATCAGACAAATAATGAATTAATGCACATGCATTTGTGTGCGTGGGTGTAAAACCACATGTTTAATATATGTGTATATCTGTACATTTTCTACAAAAGGGCAGGAGAGATACATCTATTCCACTGAGATGGGTTATTACATGTGTCATCCCATTATCAGATCATTAGGCCCGCCAGGGGCCCTCAAGGGACCCGGCTCACGTCCCTTAACTTCATAGTGATGAGATTTAATGACTGGCATATGCACTGTTGACATAATAGCTGAGTCTCACTCTATTATCTCATCACTAAGCATGGTTGGTGGAGGAGGGATTTAAAAAAAAGAATGGAGAAAGATGGGAGGGACAAGTTGTTGAATTGTGGACATCAGCGAGGAAAATACAGGAGAATAACCATGCTTGTGTACGTACAGAGAACCTTGAAACATCACACGTTGAAATGCACATTAACAGTCTGAGTCCACGTTATGGCCTTCTTGTATCACTCTTCCAGTGTCCTTGACAAGAGGACACGTACATACACACCCACACATCAGCCCAGAGGGTCTCCCATTTCAAGCAGCCCCAGTTGGCCCCCACGCTCCAGTAAAGGGTCATGAATAAAGACAAGTTAAGGACACACATCATCATCAATTCTCCTAAAGTACTCTTGGTTTACCAAACAGCTCAAGTTCCTTTAAAACAACACCCAACCCTCCCTGTGTGTGAGCAGCAACTCCAAACCAGAGGAGGATCTGTTCAGACGGGACAGTTTACTCCTGAGGAGTCAAGTGTATTGGTGTTACAGTTACACTCTGAGCCGGTGACACAGGCATAAGTAAGCCATATTGACAAGCGGCTTATGATTATGATGCAGAGTAGGGGGGATTAGTTATACCTCTGGAAATCGGTGCACACGCAAGTGTCCAAGAATCCGTCGGGTGCCCTATATAATTCTGCGTTGCAGTTAGAGCATGTGATGATGTCTTTCTTTAAAAAAAAAAAAAAAAAGGAATATGAGCTTCGAGCACAGGAGAGCACCGTAACGTCCATTTGTGCGTCCATCCCATCTGAGATAGAGCAAAAAAAGCGCAAAAAAAAAAAAAAAAAGCAGAAAGGTGCCCTCTAGACTAGATGAAGGGAAATCAGTGTTTGTTTTTGGAGCTGTCTGGTCAGGATGAGACTCTAACAGGGCCTGATGAAGTTATTGTTTCAGGGTCTGCCAGGGCAAATCAAAAGTGACATGTGGTTTTAGAGCCAATTTGGGCGGCGGGCGGCAGCAGGGTGGAGTAGAGGGGTGGGGGAGGGTAGGAAGAAGAAGCCTCTGCATGACAAGCAATCACAGCGCTTAATATGACAGAGCTGGATGTGGCGCTGCAGCAGAGGATAGGGTGTGTGCATGTATATAATAACTCATGAAATATGTCAGTGAAATGCCCTTTATGTTGGTGATAGTTGGCCTTTTCAAGTAGTGTGTATGTGCCTGACATTTATTTACATGCGCCTTTCCTTTTGTGGGTTTGTATGTTGGTTTTGACAGCTTACTGCACGTGTGTGTAGAAGACATCACAGCACATGGGGTTTGCACGCTGATGAGGGTCTGTTGGACCAGTTTGGTGGAATTGGGTGGCTGCTGCCTCACATTCTTCCCTAGAGTTCTAGGCTTAGGCTATGGGCATTGTGGGGCCCATAGCCTAAGCGCACTATAGACTTATGGCTAACTTCATGTTCAGCCCCCCACTAACATAAATGAGGATAAAATGATTTCATTGTGTGGCTCTATTAGACTTTCGAAATCTTATTCTGACAAGCCGAATGCGTCAAATGCCGAAGTTAAATGAGTCATTTCACAGGGGTTGTAACACTCAAAAAAATGTATCCACTAATTTATAGATGTCTCTTTCACAATGTAAGTCTATGGGAAAAGGTCTTTTTGGGCCCCATGGCATCACATGATGGACCCAGAGGTTGTAGTTACACCGTTTGGCCACTGTATAAAATTGTCACACCTGCACCACTCTATTATTCTATAGCTGGTTCTATCATTTGTTCTATCATTGGTCCTATCTGTCCAGCCATCCATTATGATAAATCTATGAGAGAAGTTAGCCCTTTTCTTCTTTTAGTTCTGTAACTCTCTAAGTCCCTGTTTCATTTAAATCCATGTAGTATACTCTCAGAAAATCCACAGGGGGATATGGAAAGCACAAAGTAGCACACAGTGCCCCTCAAATTTGTCACAACAAAGCAGAGTAAAAATAGCTCTGGGTAATGAAGGGATATGCATAGACACATGCTGGAAACTGAGAGTAAAGCAACATAAAGAAGTGGAGGGCCAAGTTGAGAAGGACTGAGCAGTCAAACTTATATTGTGCTTATAGGCATGCGATTCCGCCTCGACTAGATATCGTGCTTTGGAGGTGTTGCAGGTTGGTGAATCTTTGCTTCTGTCCTACAGCCAGAGAAAACATGGTGTACTGGCTGGGAGCTGTACACTCATAGCTGCTTAAATAGGGCATCTAGGTGGGCATGACTATTTCTAAAGTATTATCTTCTACAATCACACCTACCTTTGGTTTGATCACCCGGGGGGCTCAGTGGCTGATAGTCTAGTGGGAGTGAACAGTGCTTGATAAAAAGTAAATCATGCCTATTACAGAAACTGATATGTAACATGTAATTGACTTTTTTTTGGGTACTGGCCACAGGGCAGCTCCTGAGTTATCGAATGCCTGAAAGAGAGTAAGGCTAAAGAAAGAGGAGGTCGGACAGGGACTGAGAGAATGGGGACATGAGAGATGACAGGAGCAAGGGAGGATGACAGACGAGTAGGACAGAGAAAGAGAGAGCCTGCATGAGGACAGAATGTCAAAGAGACAGAGCGAGGGCATGAAGGGAGGGGTGGAGGGAGTGGATGACAGGCTTGATAAAAAGAACAAGAGGAATCATGCAGTTAAAAGACAGTGGCTGAGGAAGAGAAACATTCGGTAATACATAGGAGTATGATGGTAAGAAAGAAGTAGGAGGAAGACTAGTAAGGTAGTGAGAACAATGGCAGGAGAAACCAAAATGAGGTAGAGGAAAGTGCCATGTAGAGGATACTGAATGGCTGGTGAGTCACCTTCAGCTTCCCTGGCCTATTTTTCAAATGCAGTCAGTTTATCACATGGTTAACCATGTGGTTATTACAGGGTTAAATTATATGTACCTGAGGCCATAACATCCTGTATCATTGTATTCCCCAGAAAAGATGCTCGTATAGAAGAAGCGAGTGTGCCTTTACACAGGGATGGGAAAAACTCTAAAATGACATGCTCAGCTTTCAGACTTTATGTAAGAAACTGTCAAAAATACAGAAGGTAAATTACAGTTACTTTTGGTCTTTTTGGGAGATGGTTTTAAAGGATAATCCCTGCGTCGTCTAACAGTAAGGATGACATTGCATTTACAAAGTTAATTACTGCAGATGCTGGAAACGCGGGGGCATTCTTTTGTATGTAGGCTGCTCAGTGGTTTATTATACCCAAAAAGGGTATAATATTACTGGGTTTAGGTTTGGGCTAACTTGAATGGGAAAAAAGGGATTTAATTGTGCAGGTCTTCTAGACTTTCCAAATGTTATTAAACCAAATAAATCAAATCCCAGTAGTGCAATGAGTCATTTCACAGAGGTTGTGATGCTCAAAAAAAGTTAACCACTTTTACAATGTAAGTCTATGGGAAAAAGTCTTTTTGGGCTTCATGACATCACATGACGGACCAAGAAATTTTATCTGCACAGTTTAGCCACAATGTCAAATTGGCCTCAAAGCGCAGCACTGTTCCTGTGGGCTAGTGTCAAACTTTATAGCAATAGTGCCCTGTTCCCAGAACTCAGCAATTACTTTGACAAGAGCAGTGTTATCTATACCAGCAGACAGAAATGTCCCAAAACAAGATGAAAGTTGCAATAAACCAGATGGTGTCTTTTCTCCATTTTAGGTTCTGTCTGTCACTGAGATTGTCTTTTCCCTTGAATGAAGTATAAGGTTCTGCAGGGAATGTAAAAGGCATCACTTCCTGTGTGCCTGAGGGTTTTTCTAATGAAAGACCACCAAGTTAAAAGGTTTTATCAGTTGGGTACAGGTTGCATCAATTTTGTCTGGTGTCAGTTACTTCTTCAGCCAAAAGTAAACTCTCCCAGTAAGCTGTTCCAGTAACGGGAGTAATAGCAAGTTTCCGAATTGTAACTTTGTATCAATGCACCATCCTCCTGGACTTTTTTCTAAACATAGAGAAAAGTGGCTTGTCTAAGATAGGTAATTACTAGCTGAGCCAAGCCAAGCTGGGGAGTGGGCTGGGCTAGGGCCACACTCTGCGTGTTAATGCAGAGATTGCTTTTCAGAGGCTGTGAAATAATGGCTGTATGTCTGCTTCAACCCCCAGAATGTAGGTAGGAGGATGGGAGGGGACGGTGGCTTGATACTGTGCTCTCCCCTGGCTGTTAGCCGCTAACCTGGAGGAGGTGATTGTCTGGGGGGAGGCAGAGGGAGATTGGAGGGGGGGATGGGGAGGATGATCTAAGTGTAACCATCCTCGGTGGAGGGGATATGAAAAGGACTGCAGCTGGAGAGAGCAGTATCTCTCTCCCTCCACCGTCATCATTACGCCTCTCTCTTCCTCCTTCTACTCCTGTTATCTCACAGAGAGGAGGGATGCCATATGGTTGCAAGGAGCTTCTATCTCAAATGTTTTCTCTTAGCTGAGTCGCAGGGTGGGAGGGATGGCCCAGAATTCACCTCAGTCAATACACTGCTTTGTGATGCGCGGAACAGAAAGTTGGACCATTTGCACGCACAGTCTTTATGGGTTTGTGTTCACAAATCCTTCATGCGCCTGCAGAATTTCTAGTATCTGTATCAACAAACAAGAACTCCCCCTTATTTCCATTTTCTTCTCTACAGAAAGAAAAAAGAATACGGAGGGAGAAAGTCGAAGACTGGAGCACAATGGGGGTGGGGTGGGATGCTGACAAAGTCGATTATGAAGTGTTCCCAAGTTATCTCCTCGGCACAAGGCTCTCTTTGGTAATTAAGAGCGTTTTGCTTTTTTACTCCTCAGAAGCTGGGCTGGTTTGGGTAGAACACTATGAATTAATTGTGTTTGACAATGGAGATGAGGGACCAAATGCGGCATGAAGCTCGACTGAAAGCCTTGTGAGGCAGCATGGAGCCCTGAGGTCCTTGAAGGCAGCTGAGGGCACTGAGATTGTGGCGCCGAATCCACAGGACTCTGGAGACAGTAGATCGGATTTTATCAGATGTGGCTCTGTCTCTGATCCTATATCTGTACATAGATCTTAAGAAGGTGATACTGTCGATGCACAGACATAAAGAGAGATGGCACGGTGGTTAGCGAGGGACAATCTTCTCTCTTTTATTCACTCCAGCTGTGACTGTGCTGTTTTTAGGCCATTTCATGGTAGGGGACCATGAAATAACAGCAAAGTGGCCCTTCTTTCAGAGCCGCTTTCTTGCAGCCACTTTTCTACTCATGAGCAAGCATGTTAAAATTCATACAATTTTCCCCCTACTTCCCTCAAATATGGCCATAATAGTGCAGGGAGATCAAATGAGAACAAGATAGTAACTCAGTGGGATACAAAGCTCACCATGGGGTTGCTGAAAGGCAGACTCAGACAGATTTACTCTCTGTTGACTGCGGCCTGATGTGAGAGAATCTCTGAAATGAAGCCGGGATCATGAATAGCAGATCTGGACCAATGCCTGGCCTGGAGATGTTGATTTGGGCTCTGGCCTCACACCAAGTGGGAGGACTTGATTGCCTTTGATTAGGGAATGGGGGAGCTTACATCAGACCATTAAACACTGAACATTAAACCTGGTTTCTTCAGCTTTGCTCTAGTTTTTAGGCCACAGAGACCCGGTGTTGTAGTATTCCTCCCTGCACTCATGTAGCTCAACTCAGAGCTTGATCGTCATGCTGTTGGAGAGCTCCAGAGGGATAGACTCTTCGCCAGAAGAAGATATAAAGCTCCAATTCTTCAGGGAGCTTTATTCGTTTCCTTGCTCATCTGCTAAAGGGAACAGCTAAGGGGAATTGATTCTTGCTGGTTATTTGTAATCTTTATTTTCTTGTGGAGCTCCCTGATGAGATCAGGAAACAGTAACACATTATTGTTGTTTCTAAAGAAACAGGGTGCACTGACAAAGAGAATGCTTGCCAAGTTTTCGGTGAGGGCTGGTGTTGACGGTCAAAGGAAAAGAAGAATAAAGGAGAGTGAGGGGTAGGAAGGGTAGATAAAGAGCAGAAAACCTGGAATGACAGATCCATCACAAGGCAAGAGAAAGACGAAAGGAAAAAAGGGGATGCATCTCAGTAAGTTTTGGGCTCGGATAGAGCTGTTGAAAACTTTTGGCACCCTGATTTTTTCCCCTCCATTGGGTCCCTGTAATGGCTGCCGTTTTGGATTTAGTCAGCGGGCACAGAGCCGGCCAGAGATGCTTGCTCTGATCTGCCTCACACACAGTAGCGGAGATGGGATAAGGGCTTCGGAATGAGATGCAGTGACAGTGCGGCGCCATTATATCCCAGTGGGACTAAAACACAGATTTGTGAGAGTTATTGTGGGCGATTAGTGCTGTTATGTTGTTTCCATCAATGGCACTGTTGTAGCACCAATGAGATCTGGAAGTTTTTCTGTTAAATTTTACAGAATTGATGAAACATTAGAGGCACTTGGAGAGGAGACCCATGGGGCTGATTGTATTGTGCACTCTGGTCAAGACCCTTTGAGGCATTCATGTAATAAAATCACCACATATTGGAGACCAAAAGCCCATTTTGGTAACACAGCCTGGACTATTACTGGACATCTATTACAGAGGATGGTTCAGGCTGTTTACCACACAAGAGTCTGTAATTTCTTTCATACATAAACCCCTCACCCTGCACAGCATATGATACACAGAACAGTACATTCAAACACTTTCCATAGTGGTGAAAACAATAAATGTTAAAGGGACCTTCATTTCAAACACATTTTGCTGAAATCATCCAGAGCAGATGCGTCATTTTTTTGAATTTGGTGTTCAGTTATTTGCTTTGTTTTAACCCTCTGAGTTTTGCATTAGGGCGGATGTGGAGACAAGGGGAAGAAGATGCCAGCTGGAGAGTTGCTTCATTTAGTAGTGGTTAGAACTTAGTTAGCTTTTTTTTAGGTTCGTTTTTGTCCAGAGGATCGCCGCAACCTGTCCAAGTTCTTCCAAATACTGACATCCAGGTCCAATTAGCGCTCAAATGTTAAAACATCATTTATAACAAGGTTATAACTGAGGGCTCTCTGAATTTGTCACCAGCAGGGCAAAGCTGGCAGAGTTTCTCGAATGGTTTCAATTTTGCGGTGGAAGGTGGGGAGATCATGAGAGAAGCCCTCAGCGGTTAGTGTGGGTGGAGTTTGATTTGCTGTTAGGTGGTTAGATTCTGCTTAGAAGGTTCTTAGCTTTGTGTTCTAGCCGCTTCCTTATCAAAGCAACAAACAGCTTTAACCCTTTGAGCTCGGAAATGTCCGCTAATCCCCCTCATTATCTAGGCTAACATGTCTTATATGCAAACGATATCTCACAAATTCCAAAACCACTGTGCCTCTTCAGTCCATGACGTGTGTATGACACTTCATTAACGAATCCAATCAAATTAACAAATAAGCAACATTTTTCCAAAATCGCACCCTGATCAAAGCCCTCACTTGAGGTTTGACAGGGATTATTTGTTTATTTTGTCTTCCTACTTTCTCAATGTTCTCATCTAAATGATTGGATGCAGACTCATTTTCAAACTATGGAAGAAAGAGAATTATACATAGCTCATTCTCTTTAGACTTTCAAGGCATGCGTAAATCATTTTTATAAGTGGGCAAGTCATTTTTTATTGATCCAGTTTTTCATTCAACTTTCATCTCCCAAGCCTTTTTGATTCTAATTTGTGTCCTAACTACCCTCAGCAGAAGTGCGTTTCCCCGACGTACCGGAGGAGAGCAGAGAAGTCAGTTTATAGGAGCTGCAGATGAATGCAAGGATTGTTTTGCTTCCATGAAATAAATATGCAAGCGCTTTTCATTTATCTTGTTTGTCTGTCGCATGAATACTTCATTTTGCTCTCAGAGACAAATTTTATCTTCTGAATTCATCACTGTGTGTTATCGTTCACAATACCGTTTCAAAGGAGCTCCTAAAGATAATTGGCTAATGCTTGAAGGTCTTAATTTGCGATAATCTCCATACATCTCTTATGCAAATAAAAAAGATAAAGCCTCAGACTTTTGGACTTTCTGATAATCTACACCAAAACCTTATACTGCTTTATTCTGCTAAATGGTACTGTATGTTCTCTCGTTTGAAACTACCAGACTTCACAATATGCACAGTAGTGCATGACAAATAAATGTCTGTAATGCTTTCTACTGCAACACAGAAACTATTTTAAGATTCCGCTACACTGATTTATTTTATTCCTCTTTTCTTTTAAAGAATCAACCACCTTCAGCAGCACAAACACACGGCACAAGACAAAGACAAAGAGGTTGGGACATTCGGCACTCAAAGGGTTAAAGAATCATCACTTTGATGGGACCACATTCGGCACTTCTGGCGTTTGTTATATGCATAATATCGGGGCGGAAAAATATGTGCGCCCACATGCTGCAAATAGACTGATTACTGAACAAACACTTCAACAGTCCCTTTAACTTTTAGTGACTTTCAAGGGGGATTCTTTTTTCTCTTGAAAATCCAGTAATAATTTTTGTTTTCATGAATGATTAAATATATGCAGATTCACATTCAGCCAACAAAAGACACAGGAAAGAAAAAACGGAATCAATAGGCTATTTACATGTGGTTAGGTTATTAGGGGGTTATGTCGGGTTATTTGGGGGTTAATTCTCTGAAGAGATGCAGCCCCAGTTTAAGGTGCTTTGGATATGGTCCCCTGGAGATCTGCAATGCTTTTGAATGGCAATATTAATGAAAACCTTAAAAAGAAATTGCCAATATTATACAGTGAGCTGCCTCAACTGGGCAAACTAGGATGTAAAGGTTTGGCAAATATATGATCATATATTCTAACAATGTTTAATTTCCAAGGTAGTTTTCAGGTACCAATTGAAAAAGGGAATAATTGAATGGAATGAGTTATGATATATCAGCCAATTATTATTATGCATGTTAAATCTGCTGTGGATTAAAGGGGACCTACAGTTCTATTAGAAGAGCCAAATCACATTCACCCCTGCTGCGTGGCACTGCACCTCCTCCAGAGTGGTGGTTAACGGTAGGTTAGGCGGTTAGATCATTAGTGGAGTTAAAGGGATTTTATTACCTTTGTCGAGTAGCCACTCGTCAACTACCCGACCGAGTCGGTATGGGATTCTTTGTCTAGCAATAGCCAGGCGCTCATTATCAAAGTTCCCTTTAAGAAATTTGAGAAGACAAATTAAGAGAGGTTACAAAGAAATCTGGAAGTTGAAAGGTTAGAGGTTAGAAGGGCAACATGGCAAATGTTTAGCAAGTTATGTACTTTAAATCAGCTTTAGTTAGGACAGGAAGAACTTGAGGATGTGTTTTTGGGCTGGTTTGTTTGGTTAGAAAAGCATTCTAGTTACCTTGAGTTTAAGTGTTTTTTAAATGCACTAACAAGTTAAACAGATTTATGAATTATTTAGGTATAGTATGATTACATTCGTAGAAACTCATGATAGCTATCCGCAAAGTGAATACACTTTAGAAATGCATTAGCAGTAGAAGTAAATACAGCTAGAATCACACACAGAACCAGCAGTCATTGAACAACAGAATTACTACACTGTGAATGAATACAGCAGAAAAAAACACACATTTCAATGTCAGCAATAAAGCATTGTTATTTCACATGAGCATGAGATAATCACACAGTGCTAATATACATTTCATGGTTGTTTCAAGGAAGACATATTTTAGCTCCTGTTGCACACAAAGAGTTTCTGATTAGAATATCCTTTCCTCCCAAATCCGACAACAGGATGGCGTTCTGCCATTGGAGCATCACTTCACTTTGAATCCTCTACTTCAACTAAAGCGAAAAAGGATTTAGTGAAACTGTCAGCACTGTTTTTCCCAGGTTTTTTTCCCCCTTATGCATTAATTGAGCACTTCTCAGTGGCACTTGGCAATTAGCATCACTTCATCAGCGTGTCAAAGAAGTTTCACCGCCGCTGCGCAAACTTATTATCCCTCACTTCACTTCAATCAACCTCGGGGTCGTGCTGCGTACATCTCCAGCACTGTCAATAGAGACGGAGCTGGAATTAGGGGAGATGAGGGCTGATGGTGGCCAGGCTGGGGGTTTGATGAAGTCTAATGTGGTGGCAATGTCAGAGGCTTAATTAGGATTTATTGTCTATGTCAAACGGCAATTGTGGCAGATTATAGGCTATACTGGCACAGTGATTCCCAAAAAATGGGGTCAGGGAATCCCCAGGCGTCCTTGAGGAGGGACAAAGTTCTGGGGGATTCCCAGAAAAGGAGGAACATGCTGTTACAATTAGAATTCACTGGACATTATCCAACTTCCAACATTTATGAGTGATAAACGATATAAAAAATGTGTCACTTGTTACAAACAAGGTGATACAAATTACTCTAAGAGCTTAAAGTAGCCCACAGTATGCTCAAAGTGTACTTAATTACCCCCTCCCGACTACCCCAAGCACAGCAGAACTCATACCAATCAGAAAAATCAAGCTACTCATCAAGCAGAAATGTTAATTTGCCCCCCTCCAATATATCAATTAGTCAACTGAAACTTGAAAATTAAGAATTTGATAATAGAATGTTGGTTAAGACATTTTTCAAGCAAAAATGTCAAACATTTATAGGTTCCAGCTTCTCAAATGAAAGAATCTGATGTTTTTCTTTGTCATTTATGATAGTAAATAAAGAATCATTGGATTTTGGGCAATTGGTTGGACAAAAGACGCCATTTAAAAACATCACTTAGGGCTCTGGAAAATTGTTATGAGCATTTTTCACAATTTTTTTATTTTTTTATTTTTTAGACTAAATGATTTATCATGAAAATAATTGCCAGATTATTTGGTAATGAAAATAATCATTAGTTACAGCGCAGATTGACACTAGAAATGTCCATGATCAAACATTAATCAGTCAACCGCCAAGAATATTTTTGACCTGTAACACATGTCCATCTATAGGTTTATTTGCTACTCTTCTGTCTGTTGCACTGCACACCAAACAAGTGCAGGTGGGAGCTAGCTAGATGTGCCAGTCATTCAATGTTTAGCACTAGTAATGCCGTCCTGGCCCAACAGCACTGCTGTGGAAAAATTGTGCCCACCCTTCGGTTTTCCACCAGGTCATCCTGGTGAGTAAGCAGCTCAATTTTAGCTGCAAACCCTTCTAAGCATTGAAAACTATGTTATCACTCTTAGCTCTGTTAGCACTGCTAACAGTGTCAGCACAGCTAATGGTGCTAATATAGTCAACTATGCTAAAGAGGATTTGCGACCAAAAATGAAGCCGCTTACTCACTGAGGCAACCTGGGGGAGAGCGGATGGTGGCTACCATGTTTCTGCAGCAAACTGTCCTGTGTGGTGCAGAGCGGTCAAGGCTAAAGTTAGCTAACCAGTGGATATTGGAGAGTGCTATGTTTTCTACATGTTAATGCAGCCAGCTGGCTGTCTGTTAGCAAAGTCAACATGAAATAAATTAAAAGGCAAGACATTTGCGTCACAAAATATTATTTCACGTCATTTTTGTGTGTGTTTTTTTGTTTTCGTAAAAAAATTAACCAATTAGTTATGTTTTAATGGGTATTAACCAAAACTGACATTCCAAATTTACACTGAATTGATGCAGAAAATGCACAAATTGGTGCAAAAAAATTAACCAGAAATCAGTCAAATGAGTGTTTGATACTACCCCCAAACCCTCTGTTTCATGTGTCCCCCACCCAACTTTGAAATCAGACTTAAAAGATTTCGTAATGAACTGCAGCTGTGTTTTCACCCTAAATCAACTAAGCCTCTGAAACAGTCTCTGAAACCACATTGTGAGCAATTTGCCATTGGCTGATGAAACTGTCTGCAGAGAGACAATTTAAAGACTGAAGGAGAGTTTGGGACCAACATCTTAACAGTAAACAGCCACGCTCTGAAGTATATCCTGCATCCTAACTAGTATACTTTGATTTTGCTTCCCCCCACTGCTCTGTGCTGCTGCAGTGATCTAAAATAGACCACCTCTCAGTTCTGCAGTACCTACTTCCACTCCCCAGGGGTCTCTCTACCCACGCCTGCCTGCGCAATAATGGCTCACGCAGTCTGAGGAGGTGTGTGCGTGAGCATACTGTATATGAACAGTTGTTTGTGCATGGGAAAGAGGGCCGCTGTGGAAGAAGGTAATGAGAATTGAACAGAGAAAAAAGGAGTGGAATGAATGATAGCTGGCAGATGGATAGAGACGCATATAGAGGACGAACAGCATGTAAGAGTAGGTGGTTCCAATGTAATGCATATGACTCAGTGCCATTTAAATGCTGCAAACAGAGCTCTGTGTTCATGTGAGTGAGAATGGAGTGCAGGTCATATGCAGGAAATTACATGTTAGTAGATGTTTTCATCTTTCTATAATATATAATTGCCAGTAATGATTCTTTTTATTACCTGCAATAAAATCTTAATTAACCCTACGGGGGGTGGAGACATTTTTTAAAATACAATTCCCAGTAGCTTCTAGTGACTTAAAACCATCTGTAGCAGCACCAAACTGTTCTCAGAACTGTACTGCAGCATGTTAGTGTGACCAATTACATGCATGTGTTCACACCAAACTTAAGATTAGTCAGGTAATACTCTGCCTTCCGGAAAGGCGGTGCAGCAATTACAGTGCACCACGCACACACACACACAACCCTATTTTAGAGATGACATGGGCACTCCGCAGCAATCACTGAAGTCGAGCAGGAGGAGGCAGACGGAGAGAGGAGAGGGAAAGATGGAGGGGGAAATGAGAGGGGTGAGGTGGGTGGGGTTGCTGAGAAAAGGCGATCAAAATAATAACAGAGTGAAGGGAAAATAGTGGGAGGCAGCAGTCCTTAGCGAGATGAATCAATCCTGTGTGCGTGCATGTTCTCCTACTGCTGCATCTGCTATCTCGTCCACAAATCTGACTAAACCCCCTCCCTCTTTAAACTTTTCTTGTTTGAATCCCACTGAGGCAGCCACTTCCAGTAATCCTATGAAGGGTCCATTTTATCATCCAAGTAATGGTTGATCATGAGTATCAACTGGAGAGATGTATTTCTCCCTCTGGTGGCAGCTGTTGCACACTGCGGCCAGCAAACTACCATTCCTTCTCCTCCTTGGCTCCTCTATGGAATGTTTTTCCTTCCTTTTTTGCTTCCATCACTGTTTTCTTCATCAGTTTCCCTTGTGTTATTCATGTATTCATTCTTTCGTGCTCACTTCTTTCCCTCAAACTACTCTTCTTCTCCAATTGTCCTTCCCTTTCTCTCAAACAATCATTCATCCACACTTCCTTACATCCTTTTTCTTACCCTATGTCCATTTTGATTCCTTTCTCCCCAATTCCTTCCATGCCCTGTTCTCTCCTTGCATCTTCATTACCTCCTTTTTGCTCCCCAATTCCCTCCTTTTTCCATTATTTCTTCATTAGCTTTTGCTCTTTCGTCCTTTGTCCTACTTTCCTCCATTCCTTCCACCACAATTTTCTCTTTTTATTCATCCACTCTTCTGCTCCTTATTTCTTCCCTTCATCCAAAGTCTATTTCTTCCTCCTACATTCCTCTCACTTGCCCCCTTAAATCCCTCCTTTTGTTTTGTTCACCTTCGCTCCATTTAATCCTTCCATCCTTCTTCATTGCCTGGTAACAGAGTGAGTATATTACTAGGAGATTAAATGTGGTACATTGTGACACAGGCACTGCCATCCATTACTACACACACACAGTCTGACTCAGTGTATAGTGGAGGAAGTAATGAATGCTAAAAGTGAAGAGTGTGTGTACAGTATGCAAATGTCTGTGTATTCTTTCTCCGACAAACACAAGTGAGTGACAACATCCTCATCAACAGCCCAAAAATGACAGTGCAATCGACAAACAATGGCTTTGTGCATCTACTCAAAACAAAAAGATGGACAAGGGGAAAAAAAAAACGAGGAAGTGATGGAAACCACGGAGAGCAGAATGTGATGTGATGAATGAGAAGCATGTAGAGCCAACGGGAAAGTAATCCGACAAAGTTCTGTTGGACAGGTTTTTTTTGTGTCATCCACACTGCACTGTCAGAGAATCTAAATTCCTCCGTGTCCTGCTTGTTTGTTTGCATCTGTTTGCGCTCGGATCCTTGGAGAAATAAGTCATTCTGAGTGAACCAGCGAAACTTCTCCCTTCTCGCTCTCCTCCCCACCAGCTAAAGCCTGCTCTGCATGAGAATGGGGGGATAGATTAAACAGCTGGGCCCTCGTCTTCTCCCTCACTGCCATTATCGCACTCACTCCGCTCCCAAGACTATTCCCTTTGCCTGATGTGAAAGACGGCGAAACAATACTATCGGACCTGGCGCTCAAGGAAATCCGATAAACAAGAGAGAGAGAGAAATAAACCAGCAAATCAAACACTGGCTTTAAACTGTTGAGGCATATATTCTTTCTGTAATGACCAACATCGACCAATGGACATCAGTGGCTAGGGTGTGTTTTTGTGCAGATTAACATCACCTTAAAGGGGCATTCCACTGATTTCACATGTCAAAGTGAAAGCACTAGTCAAGGGTCATCTCAGCTTGGGCTTCAGACAAAAAAGGTATAATTAAAAGCCCACATAATAATCTTGAGGTGTTGAATTTTGAAAGCTGTGGGTGCTTAACAGTCAGGAAGTGTCCAATGAAAGATGTTTTTGGTTGCATGATAGGAAAGATATTAGTGTTTTTGGGCTTGACCCTACCCTCTGAACCAAATGAATCTGTGAGATGTTTGATTTGCTCTGTCAGATGTGTCTGCATTTTAAAACGAAAACAATCTCCGTACACACGTGTGTTTAGCACAGTTTCGGAAATAATCTCCATCCATACTAACGCCAGCAAATGCACAACATATGCAGATTACCCCTACCCTGGAAATCCAGAGTTCTCGCGAGAGCACAATTTGAATTTGCTCAGCGACTCACTCTGGCAATCAGTAATGATGCTCATTATCTATGCCCATGAAACCGAGCTGCACCAATCACATCGGTGTATCTGATATAGGCGGGCCAGAGGCGAGCTAAACAGATGACGACAGCGCTGCGACGACAAAGTCCAGAATCAGTCAGTAAACATTGCAAGATGGCTACGGATGAACAACAGTTGTTTGAAACAGCTATGGCTGCTACAATGAACGAGTTAGACTTGGCCTTTTCTCGAAAAGAGGAACAGAAGACGGCGCTCGAGTCTTTCCTTTGCAAGAAGGATGTTTTTGCTGTTTTGCCAACCGGATAAGGCAAGAGTCTAATCTACCAGTTAGCTCCGCTGGTAGCTAAGCGTATACGTCACCCCGTGTATTGTTCTGATTGGTCGTAGTGTTATCCAATTGCGTGCAGTGATATTTTCAAATGCATGCTTGGTGCCGTCCCTCGAGTTGGGCCATTTGCATTACTCATGGCCAGACCCTAAATCTTTCTAGATTTGGGTCTGGATTTCGAGGCTAGTTTACCCCTAGAAACAGGAAGCTAATTGTCTACTCTGCAGGTGGTTGCTTAGTTGCAGAAAACTCTACAGAGATGGCACAAACTAAGACCAGAGATTTCTTTGCTTGGACTGACAGAGAGGAGGAACAGTTGCTGAAAGTGAAACAAGGCGGTCAATAGAACGGAAAACAAATTGGGAGTCTGTGCAAAGCAAATATGGCAACATAATTAGAGCCAGAGGAAGCCATGGCAATGGGACAGGAGTACCCACACAAGGAGGATAAAATCACAAAAGGTATGTTGACCTAGTAATGTTTTGACCTAACAAGTTGTGGCTGATAGGGCCGATTTCAAAGTGAATGTAGGTGTCTGCTTTATTGTTCACAAAAGTTGTTGTTTCCAACCATCTAAGCTAAAATGCATCCATTTTCTAGGGGTTCCAAAACGCCAGAATAGTGCCAATGCTAGGTGTACACGTTAGGGGTGAGTCCGTGTACATGTGAGATCATAAACGGTTATGAAAAATTAGTACACAAAAAACATTTTTGTTTTTTTTTAGGGGAGGGGGGTGATAGTAATTGTTGACTAACTGTGATAGACTGTGTTACCTTCTCCATTCTGGCGCTCTGAACCGTAGTTGGGAGACACTGGTTTTCTGTGGATTATCTTTACAACTTGGCTCGTTGCTGGTAACTAGCTCTAGGAGTCCGGACCAACTCTGCTTGAAGAATGAGGATGCAGAACTGACGTCCGTGCATAAGCAGAGACTTCTCAGAGACTATGCTGTAACTGGAGCCTATCTAAACACTGTTAACAGACTGCAACCACCCATAGCATGAACAGTACTATTTTCACAGTGCATTCCCGTCCGTAACAGACTGCAACCACCCATAGCATGAACAGTACTATTTTCACAGTGCATTCCCGTCCGTACACTCTATACGCCGCTTTACTTCCCACAACATCTACTACGTCACACCCACACGGCCACCGTCTTAAACTGAAGGGCTGGCCGGTAACAACTGTGAATATGACAAGAAATGGTGTGAGACCGGGTTTGGCAACAGGTCAGTAGCCCACGTGCTCCGTTCTATTAAAACGGTGCGTTGGTTAAATGGCCCGTTCGGTTGGTATTCGGATAACTGGGGCTTTACTGGCATAATGCAATAGCACCACCCAGCGGTGAAACCTGTGTACACGTTTACATGAAAAAAATTACCCACTCTAAACGTTTCAAGATTTTTGTACACAAACTCACCCCTAATACACATAAAAATAGTCAAACATTTCAAAACAAAATGTATTAGTGTGGATGTAGCGACAGACATATGTCCAGCTGACTTGGCCCTCTTCAGGCCAGTCACAACTGTTTATCTAATGTGGTGCTTGATTGAGACGATGACCGAAAACTTGTGGATTCTTCGTGCTAAATACAAAATGTGTGATGACACCATTTTTGGCTCGTGCACCCTTGCAGCGGGGACAGTACAGTGAGCATAAACCTAGCTTAGTAAAGAAAAGCGCTGTTGAGGCATTTTCGAAAACAACCAAAATGGCCGCAGCTTATGGCAAGAACAAGAACAAGAACATTTCCAGACATATTGATGCTACACCATCACAGCTCATCTCTGCATGCTGGAATCTGTTAACATTTGTGCGTTGGTCAGCACTACTGTCCAATTGTATCCATGAGCATTTTGGTCTACAGCTGTTGATAACGCCCCTTAGAGATGAACTGAAAGGTTCCACATTAACTCACATTTGCAGCCTGACCCATTTTAGGTACTAAAAATCAGGATATCTTGCTGCTATTGCTTTGATCTGGAGCATTCTTTTCCTTTCTCTTGTTTGTGCATTTGTATCATTTGATTTTGAGCAGCTACATATAAACATCATATCTCAGTCACAATAAACTGGGTGAATATAATAACTCTGTGATGCATATAATATGGGATAATACGGTAATACATAGACTTTGATAAATAGCTCTTAACATTTTAGACTTGTATCTTTCTCAGGAACGGTCATTCAGAATACAAGTATGTGTTAATGATCTACTTCAGCTGTAATTCATTTCACCAGGCATTCAGGCCTAGGTTTTCACCAGGCATACTGTATAATTGGTGAACATATGGGCAAAAAGCTTGTGTATTCTAATTATAGGTGCATATAAATAGCTTAACTTAATTTAAGCCAAGCACCCGAGCCGACTGTGTGCAAGTAAATATCAGAGGCTGGTCCAAACTTATCCACACTAGTGCTGTATGTTTGGTCAGCCAACATGCCTGCGGCTCTGGACCCCCTGAGGCCCAGAACGTCTGAAACACTGGTGTGGTGTCTTCAATGTGGAAGCCAGAAACCTATCCGTCCTCCTCCTGCGCCCCATGTTTGGCGCCTGGAGCATCGGCTGGATTAACCGCCATGATGGGACCCGTCCTGGGTAGGTATCACAGCTGCTGTGCTAGGGGCAAGGCAAGGGCACACTGATTGACTGGCACCTCGGGGAGACACAAAGCAAGGTGGAGGACGGCTGAGAGACCTGTGCGGCGTGCTTGGAGTGTAGAGTGTCTTGTTTCTGTGTCTGTCTGGGAGAACTGGATTCTAGTCTGCTGATAATCTGGCATATGAATCACACACCGTTCTGTCTCACTCCCTGTCTCCTTCTGTATCAGCACATATGTGTGCGTCTGTGTTAGTACACGTGAGTGTGTGTGGAGACTCTCCAAGGAGCCAACTGTATATCATGTAGCTCTGCAGGCAGCCAGATGCCCTTGTACAGGACACCCACATCGGAAATCCATCCACAAGAATGGAGATTACATTGGAGACGATTGGCCACCGGCCATCTCGCTCACCCTCCCTCTCACAGAAACCTCTCTCTGTCAAACCAGCCTCATTCTGTTTTTCATTAGGTAACTTTAGATGGATTGCTCTCATATCCACTGGATGTTTTGGAGCAGATGGGGAGAAAAAAACACTGGCCTATGCACTGTAACCCTGTGCTACTAAATGCATCCCTGCAGAAATATCCATCTTATCAAGCTATTTTTGTCTGTTCCTACAAGTCTTATTATCCACCTCGCATTTGTATATGAACCTGTCAAGTTGGCCAAGTTGCAGTTACAGTTTGCTAAAAGTAGGGGAGAGCAACAGTTTGTCTGGGAAGACATGGATGCTTCACACAGCACACAGACCACCTCCCCTGTCAGTTCATTCTTGAGTCCAAGTGGACGTTTATGCCAAATTTGATGAAATTCCCTCAAGGCCCTCTTGAGATATCTTGTTCACAAGTTTAAGATGGATGTAAGGCCACAGTGATCTTGACCTTTAATTACCAAATTCTAATCAGTTTATCAGTGACTTGAAGTGGACGTTAGTGCCAAATTTATAGAAGTTCTTCAAAGTATTCTTGAGGTATCGGGTTCACAAGAATGAGAGGGATGCAAGGTCATGTTGATCTTGACCTTTGACCTTTGATCACCAAAATCTAGTACAATCATCCTGAAGAAATTCCCTCAAGGCGATCAAGAATGTGAAAGATGGACGGACATACAACCCGAAAAACATAATATCTCTTGCTACAGCTATTGTCAGCGCAGGCATAACAATCTGCCTGCAGCATTCAGATAGATATTTCAACCTGTTTCAGTTATTTACTAGGGTGTCAATAACATGACAGAATAAGAAAGATTGTTGTACCAAAATCAAGAGTGATTGCTGATGTGATGTGATTGCTTAAATATTCTTAGTGCACAGGCAGATTTCTTTCAAGAAAACACAACTTTAAGGGCTCAAAAATGGATAAAATGTACATTAAAAAGATGCCATTTTTGCAGTGCATTTTTTCATTAAAGCCAAAGATTGCAGCAAGTTGTGTTTCTTCATGTGAAACGCGCGGGAAAAGAAAGCGATTTATCTACCCACCGCACTCCTTTGTTCAATGTAAATACATCACCACCGCTCGTGTCGGCATGCACTTGAAACAAATATCTCACTGTTTTAACTGCTTGCTCATCTATGCGGCAGTTATCAATCCAACACGCTCGTTTTCATTTCTTCCCCACTCTTTTCTTGCTTCGACAGAATCCTCACCACCTTTCATCTCGGCCACGGTGGATTTGTGCGAGGGTGGCTGCCGGAGTGAGCCAGAGAAAGCCACACCACTCGTGTGGAAATCAAAGTTGTCACTTCTCTAATTACCTAAAGCAATCTTTTCCCTCTCCTGCTCTGCACTACTTAGCTGAGTCTCCTTCTCTCTCTCTCTCCTCATCATTACTTTCTTTACTATTTCTCTGTTCTCTCTCTCCCTCTCCATCATCCCATAGCCACAGGCCAATAATTGGAGATACCTTCCAACTGTGCGAGATCCAATCAGAAGGAGGCTCAGAGCACCAGAGGCCCAATAAGAACCCGCAGAATGAAGGGGAAACTGTCATCAGTGACAAGTGACTGAGCTGGATGACCTCAATTAACTCTCTCCGACTTTTTTTGCTGTACTTTCTTGAATATAATGACGAGTAAAACACAAATGCAAACTATGACAAATGTCAGTTATGCATTGTAACAGATCAATGTCCTGAGAGGACTAGCGGTTGCAGGGTTTTTTGCTTGGGGGTGTTATTAGACTTTAAAAACTCCACCAATAACTACAAGAAAAATAATGACCATGTTTAATTCAAGTGTTCAGTTAGCCAATACACATTAAATTCAGACTCAGCTACCTTATGGTATTCATGCATTCATTTTCTGTAATCGCTTATCCTGTTCCTGGGGTCGGGAGGTGGGGTACACCCTGAACAAGTCGCCTGACTATTGCAGGGCTAACACATAGAGACGGACAGCCACTCATGCTCACATACACACCTACAGTCAATTTAAGGGGGAGAACAAGCAATCTCCACACAGAGGGGCTCCCCCACCCCGGCCTGTATTCAGACACGTACTGAAATAAAGCACAAAAGTGTAGAAATAAGTAATAAGATATAGTAAAGTATCAAATCAATCAAAGTTCTAATCAAAGAGAAATTAACTGGCAGATTAGTGGATAATGAAAATAATCAACTGCAGCCTAATCTAGATTTCAATCCATCTAGTTTTGGTGCGAGTTGCTGAGTATTGGAGATATCAGCCGAAGAGATGTTTCTAATATAATGGAACAAGATGGCACTTGACTTGTGGTGCTCAAAGTGCCCAAAACAAGCAAACAAACATTTAAAAAAAACTCAACAGCAACATCTCGTTCCAGAAATCATGATCCGATTGCTGAAGATATTCCACAAACCTCGTTGTGAACATGTTCACGTAGGAACTATTTTCTTTCTGCCGATGCACACCCACCAACCTCATCACCAGGCAAAAGGAAGTGTGCATCTACTGCTAGCTCACCTGACACTACTGAGCTTGCTATAGTTACAGCTCTGTCGAGGTTAATTAATGTTTATATCTTGCGCTGTAATGAGCACAAGCCACTTGTCTATGAGTAGATTCATGCTTCCTTCTGTGTGGTAATACGGTTGGCAGGTGTAGTTTGGTCAAAATCACGTAGGAAAAAAGCAAGCACTCTCAAAATAAATCCCCTCGAAAGTTGTACGGACAAAAACAGCGACAAAGGGAAAAATGCCAGCACTCACAAATGTCCTTATGTATGTGTATGTATAGGTATGTCATGACATACTGAAGAAGACTTCCTGTCGAAATGTCTGTGTTTCTCGTACTGCCACCCAAGTTGGTTTATTAAATTTACCAAAAGGACATTTGTGAGGTGTAGTTTGGTCGACAGAAAATAGTTCCTACATGAAACTGCTCACAATAAGGTCTGTGGATGATCTTAAGTAACTGGGTTGTGATTTCTGGAAAGAGATAAATAAATAAATAAATAAATAAATAAATAAATGGTGCTTTGAGCACCACAAGCCGAGTGCCATCTAGTTCCATTATATTGGAGAGAAGGCAGACATCTCTACAGCCAATATCTCCAACGCTCTGCAACTCACACCAAAACAAACAAGATTTATAAATAGTACTACAAGTAGGAGGCAAAATATAGAATTTTGCTTTGGGGTGAACTGTAAGGAATCGATGTTAACAGTAGCAGTACAAATTGCATTTTTTCTTAACATTATTTTGAACATTTATGCTCCTAAAATGGAAGTCAAATCAACCAGAACTAACCCAAAGTTAAGCTTAATGACAGGCTGTAAGGGTAACTCAGTAGATTAGGCCATACTGCCCGGTGCTGCTGCAGCACTGCATGTAGTAATTACCGTAAGCACCATTAATGACAGTAATGACAACAATGAAGCTAACAGACAAATGAGCCTAGCTTACAGAATACAGCGGTGCTCCTCCTGAACAATAGGACGGTACAGATGGTTTCTGAGTCCACACTGTGCTCTGTGCATCACCCCGCGAACTCATCTACCATCTTCTGCTTGGTGAACCACCAATGTCACGTAGAGCTGCTTCGATACTCCTTGCTCCGAGGCCCGAGCTAGTGAAGTGAAATCTAGTCCACGCTCAGCTAAAGTCCATCTGCCTCCAGCCATTTGTCTGACTGTGTTGTCTTGTATAGAGTGCACCCCTCTCCTGTCCTAATCCTGTTGCTCTCCCCTACTTTTAGCATTTTAACTGGTACTGCTGAGTGCTCATATTGCTTTTGCCAAAAGGGAAGAGGGAAGCAGTTCAGCATCCCCTCCTCACATTGTCTCTTTATCTTCCTTGCTTATTCACAAATGCTTTTCTTTCTCCCGGAGTGTGGAGGTCGCAAAGACAAAGATGGATATCTAGAACAGTGGAGACATGATAAAGGGGTAGGAGGAAGGAAAGAGCTTTGTTGACCCCTTTTCTTTGACCATTTATCCGAGGAGTAAGAACAATTTAACAGCTCAGTCGGAGGAGCTGGATCTGACCTCGCTGGCACAAAGAGTCTCTCCTGAATACACGTCTCTCTTCTTCCCTCCCTCTCTAATGGTCAGCCTTCACGCTGAACAGACCTCTGAAACGCCTTACAGAATGAAAACAGGGAATGACAATAGCCCTCTCTTTGTGCCTTGTGTATCTTTCTTTTTCTATCCTTGATTTATGATCGGTATTAAGTGGCGTGTCGGTCTACTCAAAATGACTGTCGTGTCTCAATGTATTTCAATAGAGAGACATTTTGTAATAAAGTAGCTGTAATAGTAGTTCTGAAATTATTACTGTGCCAGGCTACTGTCCATTGTGTCTGTGCGTGCATGCATGTGAGGGGCGTGTTGTACCATACCGTACTGCGTAAATGTAATCTTCCCTGCTGTGATGCAATCCAATTTGTGGAGTGCTTATTATTCAGTAACATACAAAGCCTCATCCATCACAGCGGTGACAGCAGCCAGCTTCCAGCATGTATACTGGATCTGGTCCTCTTTTTTTTTTTTTCTCCAACCTTCTCCATCTCTCCCTCACTCCACCTCCATCACTTCCCAACAAAGCATCTCAAACCCTTCGCTGTAGAGTTTTGCTTTTCCTCTCCTCTATCTCCCTGCCGTCGACCCCTCCATCCATGCACGACCACCTCACCCCTGCCACTTCCTCTCTCCAATTCCCAGTCAGAACCTAAAGCAAAGTGACAGCTTTATGGTAGATCTGCTGCCTGTAAATACTGACAAGTGAGAGCAGTAAGTGTGGAAGAAAGACGCTGCACTGTGTGCTCTTATTGGTCGTAACGGCACGGTTATGAGGCAGCAAAATATGGTAATCACAGCCAATACGCTGCGATGGTGACAATATAACAACGGTTGTAAAATGCATGATTATCTAAAGCTCGGGGGGCGGGGGGGGGGGCATCGCAATGAAGTCCAAATGCCAAGTGTGGTATAAACCCACAGGAAACGGGTGGATTTTTTCCAAAGCTCCCTTCTTACCGTAATGTCATAATCTGCTGTGGTGAATGACTGAAAAAATGAAAAAAAAAGTTAATGTGAGGCGATTTGCAAAGAGAAGATGATCATGAGAAGGATGGGGGGGGTGCAAGACAAAGCAGAGACAAAGCTGGGCAGTCAGGTATTCAGGTAACATATGAGAACATAAAAGGGACCGTATATGTATACATCCGTACATAAATAGCTACGTACACATGGTATATTCAGCCTCATTCTCTCCCTTGAAGCGCTTTCTTCTCCTACTCTGATTGTTCGGGAGGCAGTAGCTGCTGCAAGGGTGGCTGGCTCCTTATAAGAGGGGGATTAATGCTGTAGCAGGCCCCCGCTCACTAAATCTAACCTTCCCTCAGTGTGTCTTAACCACAGACTGTATATAAAGATGGACGACGCGTCTCCTCGTCCTCCCACTGTACAAAAATGGAGTCAAATATTCCAGATACGGCCATCTCCATCTTGTGCTTTTGGAGCCAGAGTCTGTGCAGTAGTAATCAGGAAGTCGAGCCACAGTGTCAAGTTCCCGCCCAGCGTCCAACCCAGTTGCGAGCAGCCTTATTAATCGCAAGCACACCAATTGACACACACAGCTGTAAATCATGATGTCACACCCTCTTTTTATAGCATTTAATAACTCATTAAAATCTAACTTATTCAAATATTAGTGTGATAATAAAGTCCTAAAATTAAATAATCTTTGGAGAAAGAATATTAGACTTTTACTTTGATTTTTTTAGTTTGGCCCATGTCCCATCTTTTACCATGAAGGGGGTGGGGTTTATGACCTATACACAATAATTATAAACAAAGACGGGTGCACAGAAAACTGGCTCACAGGCAAATGTCATCATGATAACCACAAGATTTGACTAATATGGGATTTTTATGATACAAATATTGATAATTCTGAAATGATATTGCTGTTAGTTGACTGAATGAACCAATATTGACTGAGTAGCTCTGTATTGATGTGCACTTCAACTGAAAATCAAATGTAAGATGTGTTACAACACAGCCTTTGCTGCATCAGTAGCAAGCAAACTCTGGGAAAATCACAACAGCAGAACCAAAACCTTTTGAATTAACTTTTCATGTCAGTGACACTCGTTAAGACCAGACTATGGAGCTTTTGAAAAAGGCAATTACGCTTTGCTCCACTTATACTTGAAAGTTTGAATTGATTAGCAGTAAAACACCATTATTTAATTTCATACACTCATGTCACTACAATCTCACTTGATCTGGTATGACAAGCAGCTTATGGTGGCTAATGTTTGCAAACTTTAGGTACCTTTTGCTCAGTGAGCTCACTGACTTTGTGACTTTTTCTACTTGTGCTACAGTGATCACATTATAACCTCATGGCAACTGTAACTTTTGCCGTTTACCCACAGCTGCTACAACAGTAGCAGGAATAAAGTCTGCTACTGATCCTACCAGATAAAGTAAGGCCGTAGAAGCAAAATCCCTGAATTTAATCAGCTGAGGAAGTGTGTGTTTCATTTAATAAGAGTTCAGCTTTTCAATTTTCATCATTTTTTATTTTAATTAATGATCTGTGAGGTTACTGCGAAATAATTTGTGATGCAGAAGCTAGCAACACCTGATGCTGAGCAGAGGGCGGTTTACTCCTGCATTATGTGTGAGGTTATGATAAGTGGATGAGTCAGAGGATTATCCTAACCTAGGCCACCTGCTTTATTAATGAACATTCTGTTGAAGCAGTTGTCCTTGGGATAGATGTTGCTTTACTTCTCTAACAAGAGGAAGATGATGTAATCTGATAACAAATTAGTTTTAATGCAGAACAGCAATGAGGCTGCTATGTCCAGGCTGTGCTGAGCTGAAAATAACACACACCCTTTCGCCAAACAAAAACAAAATCAGAAATTCTTCAAGGCATGGTATAAAATTGCCAATAAACCACTGCAGCCTAAAAAATTTGTCACATCACCGCAGATGACCAGTAAATAAAGGGAGTCGGATGTGAAATGGTACAATTATAGTCCATATGGCACTGCTGCTAACATCTGTGGCCAGGTTGAGGTGCTCAGTGTGACACAGGGATGTTTTTATTGAGCCAGTCTGCCATTTTTGGGGGATGTGGGATGTGGGGTGGGCCAATAACTGTTGCTGCAGGACCCACCGGGGACACCTGACACACTGGATTAGCTGGCTGGGCGCTCCTCTGACACTTTTTGTCTGTTCTCTATCCATCAAATGCATACATGCACACACACACAGACACACATGAAAAAAGGACGACACACACACACGATGTCATGCGCGCAGATAGACGTGTGCACTGTCTCACGTAGAATCAGACAAGGAGCAAAAAAACACACACACGCTCCCTGAGGACTACAAACATCACTTTGTGGGACATCAGGAGACGTGTTGCTTTGCCGTTGAACGTGCCTGACCCATGACGACCGTGTTTGCTGTCAACATCCTGTCTCTCCAAATCATCACCTTGCAATGGCCTTCTGTTTATATGTTGCCTGCTGGCAAGCCCAGGCCGTAAAGCGATGCAAGCGCTTCCCAATCTAAGCCTTAATTACAGTGTCTGTAAATACGTGTGTGTCTAAAAAAGATACAGAAAAATAACCTGTCACTGTCTTTCATGTGTGAGGTGACAGATTTACGTTCTGCCTTTATTCCCTATGGGAGCTTTTACAGTTGTTAGGCCAGGGTCTACGCTGAGGATAAATCCCACACGTAAGTCTCTGTATGCACAAAGCATTAGACAGGGCTCAATACTGCAACGGCATCCCTACGAGACTGCCTGATGTGGGTCACAACAGTCCCTGTGGGGAGGGAGATTTCACAGGAAACTGCACGTCCTTGTTCTGTTAGAGGAACTAGACAAGCTTGGCACCTGTAATACTTTACAGAACGCCCCATTGGAGGTATATTTCATGACAACTTGCTCTATTTTCTTCCAAATCTGGCTACATGGACATTTTAAGATTCAGTATTCCACAGGGACAGCATGCCGATGATATTGCATAATGTAAGCATCAAGAAATGAAGTCAATCTCAATGTGTCGTGAGTATAGAGTATTTCGTCCCATTTAGACAATCAGAAGAAGTCTAAATCTCCAATCTGGGTCACAGGAACTTGATTCAACAAGGGAGCCCACCCCCCCTTTTTCTTTCCCCTCTCTATGAAATATTACCTCACTCTCTCTCTTTACACACCTCCTGTCTCAGTTAGGAAGTTGCCACCCCCCCCCCCCACCCCTCACTCACTCTTTCCCCTACGTATTCCTCCGCCCTCTTGTGCCTCAGCGTCATCCGAGGTTTTGCTCTCCTAATGTGTAACATCTCTGTTTCCCCAGGACGCCGCCCTGCCAGACGATAATGACTGGAACCTTCAAAGCCTGTGCCGGAGCCATCAAAGCGGGCGCCCGAAAATAGTTTGAGTGTATCTAGCTCACATAAATGAATCAAAGCTATTCTACACACCAACCAAGTACCCCCCCCGAATCCATTTTCTTTCTTCAGCCCCCTTAACCTCCCAAAACTTAAGATGGGCTCCAGCCCCCGGCAGACAAACACAAAACTCAACAAACAACAACAAACGAACACTCTTCAATTCTTGATCAAGAAGAGGAAAAGGAAAGAAATGTTTGACAAAGACAACAACAGCGGCAAGGAGGGCGGAAGGGAAGAGGAATAAAAAGAATACAATATGGGCTGAGCATTATTGTTTCTTGATGAAACAAAACATAGATTTGGATGATGACATTCACTTGCCGATGTTAACAGGCTGCTTTGCTGTTAGTTTCTGAGAGCTCAGCGCTATTGTTAGTTGAAGGCTCCTTTTTTTGGAGTGTGTGCTTTTGCAAAAAGGGCTGCATTTCCATCATAATAACAGCTGAAAAGAGTGAACTGTCACAGAGCGCTTCCTCTTCTGCCTGTGATGCGTGCCCCTCAGTCCGGCCTCGCCACACTGACGGATGAGCAAGAGAATGCTCTTCTCACAAAGCCAAAACAAAGCCTGAAAATATGGGATCACTGCTGTGAAAGAGAATGTCACAGTCCCATTGCTCTATATGTCAACTAGAGTAAATATCATGGCCACATTAGCAGCACTCTCCCTGCTGTTTGAAACAATGACGATACATAGGCAGTGTTTTTAGACAATGGAGATGGAACGGGGATGGAGAGTTACCAGTCAGACAGCATCAGTGGAGAATAAAACACTGGTAGGCAAAATTGTTTGCAAATTTGTGAATGTACCAGAGCTCCAAAGCTTTGAAAACTCCTAGTTTTGCATACAGGTCATTAGTTTTCCATGTGATTATCAACACCTAACGCTGGCAGGCAGCAGAGCCTGGCTTAGCCTGGTGTTTACGAAAATGCAAACTCAGGACAGGAACACAAAATGTCTTCCTTTGAACAACCATGAACAAAGGGTAAACACAGTGGAGAGAGAAATTAACTGAGAGCTTCTGCGCAAACCAAAAATAGCCTCATAATTCAGGCCATAATAGAATATCATGATTATGGTTCAACAACAAGTGGGGGAATTAGCACACTCCCAGCAGTGACTCATCGGGTGTTTGCCCTCGTTTTAATTCTGTATGTGTAATGATGTTGCGTCTGGAGCTGAGGCATGACTTGTAAACACCTCCACATACTTTCCAAACATCAAGTGTCCTCTTTCTGTATCCTGCCCAAAACCCATGTCACCAACCATGCCTGACTGGCATATTCACATTCTGCTGGCCTCGATTCAATGCTGGCTTTCACAGTGCCAGAAGCTACAATGGCACACTAACTGCAGAGAGCTGGACGCTCTTCGGTGGGAGATTGCTTGCCTCAGGAAGCCTGCTTGGCTCTTTTAGACCAGAACCTGTCTTAATCACCTAGAATAATGCAGGCGTGCTCTAAATATGAATATCCCGATAAATAAACCACAGCCCTCACAGAATGTTCTATAAAAATCACTCTTAGTAGCACATGGGAGGCTGAATTAATGAATGATATTTCTTTTTTGAAGCTCCGTCTTTCTCTCTTCACTGTGTTACCCAGTTTATCGAAGAATTCAATACTGTGAAGGTTCAAATCCAACACTGAAAGCTCCCTTCCTCCCTCTTTCAGTCCCCAGACTGGGGCCTCTGTTCCTACCTGAGGGGAAACGTTCGATGACGGGCTGGTTGTCCACCTGTAGTGTGGCGTTGCCACCACTCCGTGTGAATCGCACTACGTGGTATTTGCCGTCGCTCACCATCACTGCGCTCTCCTCGATGGTTATGTCGTCCGTTCCCACGTTGAAGATCACGCCGATCTTTCCCCGTTCCTATAGACAGAGGATGACAGAGAACATCATGAGAAGAATGCACCTAATTATAGAAAAAATTAAACTGCAGAGTGCACTTTGGACATTTCATCTCCTTTAAAAAATCCCCTTAACTTTTTTGGGAAATTGATGTTTTGTAAGTGGGTATAACTAAAAAGACTCCTTAACTGTCCGTTCAATACTTTAATTTATGGCTAAACACTCTAATTACATTCCCTTCAGCCTCAGCTGTACTTTGTGTTTGATGCTAATTGGTCAAATGTTAGCATGCTAACATGTTAAGATGGCGAACATTATATCTGCCAAACATTAGCATGTTAGTCTTGTATTCTACTAGACCAAAACCATTTGACACAAACCTAAAACCACTCTTTGTTACTGATGTCCCATTTTACATGTTTAACTATCAACACCCAAAGATTCCCCCTTAGAATAACTAGTTTCCAGCTGGCATCACATAATGGGGATACTATTTTAAAAAAGCAAATCATTATGTGTGTGTGAATGCACTGCACTGAAGCAATCAAATTGTGAATTAAACAGTAGTGTTACACTACAATGCAATACAATTACACTGCAGTCATCAAGCTGTGCTAATACACACGATTAGGTTTCTCCTTTGCTGCTCTGTAGCTAAAATCTAAATATATTTTCCTTGAGTCACCAAAAAGGCCCTCACTGCCTGTAGTGTGATGATGCTGTGAGCATCAGATCTCACACACATCAGCCTGGCAAAAAACAGAGTACTTGTTGAGGACTCAGGCACCTTTAGTATTCATCAACCCGGTGACCCCCTCCCCTCTCCCATCTATTAGTGTTGACAGCCGCCCACTGCTTCGAGTTTATTACAGTCAACCGCCTACTCTACTCTCATCTCCCGCCATCTCTCTCCTCTCCCTCTGTGGTTCCTGTCCTCAGTCCCAGGAAAGGTCAAAGTCATTTACAGAGTTACAGTCTGCCAGAGAGGCGTAGAACAAGGGTGAGGGAGAGGGAGAAACAGACAGAGTACATACCAGACAGCACCATTACACACTAATTCTCTGTCTGGCAGTAAATCTTCTGTTGCAGTTTTGTTCTGCACTGCCATAAGATCCAGAGCAGTAGTCTGGCGCCTACACCACTGGAAGAAACACTTCCTGGTTGTCACTACAGGTCAAGCTCATTTGCACAGTGGGGGGTCACTTCTGCACACTGCTACAATCAACCCACCGCAGCAACAACTCCATTGATCCCATTATCTCATTAGCTATGTGCATTTATTGTGCCACCTTCCATATGCCGAGATATTCAGAGGTGAACGCGTGGCTTTTGCTCACAGCGGTTTTCCATTATTCATGGCTGATTAAGTATTTAAAAAAAGGAAAATAAAACATCCTAATGTTAACAGAACTTAAAATAGCAAGTTAATTGAGTAAATAAGTGCAGAGGTTGTACAGTAAGTTAATGAGCGGTATAATCACAGCCAAATTTATGTGCATTCTAACCACTCTTTGGTGCTGTGTAAAGTGGTTACAGTATTCAGGCAAGGCCACAGTATGGCCATGCACTGATGACAACCTCAATTAGGGTATTAATTGAGCATGCTCAAATGGCTGTGCCAGTGAAAGTGCTGGTGGCCATGATTAATGCTGTAGAGAAATCAGCTGAATATAAGACACTGTCGAAATGAATAAGATGAATCAATGTAGGAGCACAACAGGAAATAGACTCTCCTACATGAACTACGTTATAAGACAAAGTCAGAATAAATGAAAGAATCAATGTAGGAGCACAACAAGAAATAGACTCTTATACATGAACTACGTTAGACAAGGATGAGTTCCTCGGAGTGGACCTTGATGGACTGCCCAACAGATGATCTTATTCTGCAAAGAGGGTCTCAAATGGCAAAGTGCTTCCAGCTTCTTAGGCACTTAATCAATTGATTCATGTTATGGACTGACCCTTGCAGTCTTTCCACCCACTCTCCCCATGCATGCTGAAATCCAATATTGATTCCAAGACATGAATATGAATACTGTTAGAGGGTGATTAGTGAGGCGCACGTGAATGAAAATTTAATCACTGATACCTTTGAGATGCTGCAGCAAGGAAGAAAACGGAGAGGGTGAGTGAAATGCTTTTGGATGGAGTGGAAATGCCAGGATCATCTCCATTACAGCCCACGCACTAGGAAGCTTAGAATAATCGTAACACCTTTGCCTGGAGAGTTAATTCAATTTGCCAGGGCAAAGCAGAATGAATCCGTGCTATTATGACTGAAAAGCAGAAGGGAGAGTGAATTTGAGTGATATTTACAGAGAGATTAGCATTTGTGTTCCGCAACATTAGGGTTCTTCCCGGTGCTGAGGGAATGTATTGAGCCCATTACGGTGGGAAGCCGCTGGGAACCAGTGCTTTTCAAAAAATGATTTTAGTGTAGCAGTAATGACATTTTAATGGCCATTTCCCTTAAGCGAACATATCTCTGGAAACAGAAGGAAAAAAAACCTCTTTGAATGACTGGGAGCAGTCAAGCCTGCAACATTGAAATGAAGGGACTGGTAGGTAACTGACAATAAGCCCTGGCTGCTCTTTAAACACCACAGCTTCTAAACTACTGCTTAGTAGCCCTTAATCTGCTTCAGCTGTCGGCTAATGTCAGGAGGAAGAATGTTATGTTTTTGCACTCTTATCCAGAGGTTAGCTCATCTTACTTTTCTTTCCATGGGTTAATCAGTGGGGTAGGTAGGGGGTCCACTGTGGACCAGAGGGAAAAAGAGCTCAGCTTTATGATACGTGATATGATACATTTCAATTACATTCGATTAAAACCTCAAGTGCCCAAGGAAGACAGCATGTCTTTTAGTTTCCGAGTTCAATTAAACAATCAAAGATCTTCAGTGGTGGGGGGTTGGAGGAAATGCCTAGAGACTGGAATGAGTTTCAACCTCAACCAAAATCACTTTGGGTTTGCTGCATCGAGTTTAGTGAAAAAAAACTCTTAAATATTATTCTAATTTCTCAGGCACAAACTTGCTGTCCTTGCCAAATATGTTAGATCTTGGTACAAGAAAAAAAGATGTTTTCCACAGAGCAAAAACTGCTGATCAGCCTCTCATACAGTTGACGACAGAGTTTAGCTGCCAAAAAAAAAAAAAAAAGTTTGTGTAATCCTCTCATTAGTCTCTCCTTCCTTTTTCTCAAAGACAAAGAAAATTGGCTTTGGAATTCTGTAGGTGCAGTGCCGGAATACGGAGAGAGTTCCTGAAATATTTCAACACGACCTTGCAATGTACGAGAGCTCGTTGGGGTAAACGCTGTTGACGCGGGCTGAATGGGAATGAGGTGGCGCCAGAACGAGGCTGCAGTTGTCTGTATCAGGGCTATCAGGCAGTCTCAGAGTGCTCCCGCTGATCACACCGAGCAGAAAAGGAAGAGGGAGCGCAGTAGGAGGAGCGAGGGGCAGAGAGAAACACTGCGCGATAAAAGGACAGAGGGAACCTTGATGATCCTCCCGGGCCTCAAGGTGCTTTGAGATCAAAGCCTCTTTTGAAGATGTCAAGATCTCGTTTTCTCTTCGCTGCACACACTGGTAGTCAATTAAGAAGGGGGGAAACAGACAAAGGGGGAATGCATTTTTGAAGGATTTTAATTCTTGGTTTCATTTCTTTACAGACAGCTCAATCACGGTAGCAACCCTACAGCTTCACCTCCACACACTTTGTCTTCTTCATATATTTGCATATTCTCAATGTCTTTCTGCATTTCCCTTTTAGATCTGATACATGAGCGCCGAACAGGCAGATTAGAAAGCGGAAACAACGGAAAAACAACAGAGAAGCAACTGCTGGATGGACTGGAGGCTGAAATCAGCAACACTCTCACAGATACAGCTGCAGTTGTTTCAATCAGTAGAGGTATTTTGCATTTTGCTGCATCAACGCACATCGAGAAACGGTCCAGAAACGGGGCTGACCAGTTCGGGAATTTGCTGACGCCTGTGATATGGTTTGACAGATTTCATATTAATAGCCCCGTGGGTGGTGGAAATGCAAACTATTCATCAGCGTCTTTCTCATTTCCCCAATAATGATCTATCACAGCCTGTATCTGCTTGAGCCTAACTTGACATACCAGTGTAAGTATGCGGAGCTGCAGTATTTATTAGCTTATGAATCAGCCAGTGGAGCAGCATGGACAGAGAAATGACTGATAAATAGATTTTCACTGGATGCCCAACGAAAAGCAATTAATTTTTTTCTCCTCTCTGTGGACACACACATCTGACACTTCCACGTGGTGTAAGGCAGCTTAATATTTCATAGTGCTACAGCAAGCATTTCAACTTATACTCCAGCTCTCATGGTAAATTGTATGTGCTATTTACAGATTAATATTGCTGAATTTTTTTCTATTCCACGGACTTCTGCAACCAAGCCACATATACCATCAGATGGTATCGCTGCATCTTTCTTCTCAGGGTAATTCTGGCTCTATATGGCTAACCAGCGTGTCGACATGTATGCAGAATGCCTGCCAGAGGAGATCGGCTGTGGCATCTGCTACAAGGAGAACAGTATAGCGGGGCTAATCTTCCACTCTGAAACTGCAGCGTTATGTAAGAAGAAATAGGCTGTTGCATAACACGCACCCTCCTCGCTGGCTAAACCACCCATTGTCCATTCACCTAACGTCTTCAGCGTGTGTGTGTGTGACAGGAAGAGGACTTAAGGGCCAAAAGTCATTTTGGATCAGGAATACTGTTATCTAGTGCTCAGATTTCATGCCGTCACCTCAAATGACACACATGCGCGCAGAGCTGCATTTGTGTTGTTTCCATTTGGGTGACAGGGGAAAAGAGAAAGGCGGCGACACAACAGTTTGCAGAGAGGATACGCTTGGTTTCATTTACTACACCTTCTCTCAGTTTCTGCTCAGACAACTCATTTGTATGTGTTTGCCACGATCTTCAGCAGTCACCTTGAGAGAGTTGCCCTCCCCTTCCATCTCCTCATCTTAATAGCACTTTATCTCCTTCTCTTTGCCTCCTTCCCTCAACTCTCTTTCTTTGCGACAGTGGTCACACAGCTACCCGTCCCCTCCTGCTCTGACAAACAACTAGCGGCTGCTCTGACCGAGAATCAGATCTCGTTGCAAAATTGATGAGTTAGACAGATATGGTGTGTGTGTATATGTGTGTGTCTGAATCTCCCATCTGAGCATGACTCACACTGGGCTTGCCCATTTGTCCTGGAGTACACACACACTGGCAGCGAGCCAAAACACTGCAGCGGGAAGCAGCTAAAGACGGAGAGGGGGGGAAATATAAATCAGCCATAACATCATCCTCTATAATCCTGATTATGTTGTCACCTAGCACCAAAACTCTTCATTCACACAGCGTCAGCCTCCGATGTCAAGACATGAACACACACACACACACACACACACACACACACACATACATACATATATTCTGAGTTGATTCCATTATGACCTGCACCACTGAGACCAATGATGGATGGTGTCCTTCAGCACAATGACCATCAGATCTGTATGTTTGAATCCTGCCTGACTTACCCCCTCTCCCCATGAACACCCACTCACGTTAATATGCAAACATGAGAACGTCCTCGAACGAGGTTACGCTGCCACACACACACACACACACACACACACACACACACACACACACACACACACACACACACACCACAGCCTTGTTGGCAAAGCTGCAGAGAGCTGATGGATGCATACACACACATAAACACACACAGACACGGGGATTTGTGTATGTGATTTCCTGGTGGCTGGGTGAAGTGGGGCTGTCACTGCTTTGTGTCTGATGAACAACAGAGACCATGCACTGTCTGTCATTGGTATCTGTGTGTATAATTCTATGTGTGAATGTTCCTAAGTTCATCAAGTTGAACTCTACATGAACGCACCACACAGATAAGGTTTGAGAGAATCCACTGAGTGCAGCAAATCTATTGAAATGAATCGATTTTCGTTAGAAATTTTGCTTAAACCTGCATTAATTATGTTTTTGGCCACTTGCTGGCAGGAAGCTGTCAATGCAACATTTACATAATGTATTATCACCTAAAGTTGATAAGGTCAACATGTTAGGAAATGGCTGCCTATTTGCACATCCTGCAGATGAGGAGCAATAGTAGCATTTAGGCCCCGTGCCTACCAATGTGTTTTTTCCCCAACTGAAAACAACATGCACTCCTGAGGAAATGCCCAGCTGGGAGCGTTTGTGAGCACTTTGGAGGCACAGCGTCTTTTCAGCTGAGACGCTTTGGTTGTATCTGGTATAAGCATAAGCATGTATTAATATATATATATATATATATATACAGTATATTAATGTATTTCTCCTCCATTGTTGTTGTGCAGCACTGGGACCTGTAAGACGTGACACTTTTTTGTGGTATCTGTTCTTCCTTCACTGTAATTGAAGTGCTGGGCAAAAAGTGACAGTGGCGCATGCAATGTTTTACCTAAAGGTTGAATATTTTTCAACTTATAGGCTGCACTTAGAGCAGAATTCACTCTCAGTGCCTTGTCATGCTGGAGATGTTTGTAAGGATCGGAAATACTCTGTCCCATTGCAAACAATTATAAAAATACCTGGCCTCAGAAAAAAGTACTTTGGTGGACACAGCCCCTTAGGCTTTGTGTGCTTTGTCAAATTAAATGCAACAGTCAATAGGGCTGGGTATCATTTACAAAATTACGATACTTGTACCTTTAAAGTAATACGAGTATAGAGTGCCTTATTTGATACCCTTAATGTTAATGGAGTGGTGTGTAGTATAGCCATACATCACAAGTTTTGGTGGCGTCTTAGCACACTAAATTGCCAATGTTTTCTGAACTGACCGTTTGCTGAGGCTGGGGGCTCCAGAGACGGCAGCAACAGAAAGTTTATGGATCCAGCAGGGAGTTGGGACGGTCTAGGATCAGACCTCCAATGCTAAAAGGACTCAATGCAGGTATTGTTGACTGGAGGTGTTTCAATACTACTTGGTACTGGGTTATTTTGGTCGATACTGTGAAGATATCGAGCACTGATAACCAGCCCTAACAGTTATGCTTGTTTTTGCTTTGTTTTGGTTCCCACCATGAGGGAAATATCTGCTCTTTCAGCTGCTAAATGCTTCACTGCGGTAGATCGTAGCTAACATCTTTGGCCAGGTCTTTTTTAGTTGGTTTATCAGAACTGCCTGCCCAGACAATGAGCTCAAAGATGCTGAGTTAAGTGAAAATTCTCTGTGGGTTCATGAGAAACATCTTTCACATTACAAAAAGTCATTGGAGCCATTGTTCAAAGAAAAATATTGAACAGCTTTAATAAATACATGTAGAAAGTGCCAGTTTGCCTGTGGGTACTCAACACCCATCAAGTGCTGCCAGTCTGCTTTTCACTGCTTGGCATGAGTAAGACATAAAGGTGATATTAAGGGAATATGCCACCTTGGCACTAAAATAGAATCATTTACAGCTCTAAATCTTCACCTGACAAGAGATGTGGAGACAGGTTACATTATCCAGATGCACAAGTGAAACCTTTTTTTTTTTTTTTTTAAAGATATGTTTTGGGCATTTTTAAGCCTTTAATCGATAGGACAGAAGAGCATGAAGGGGGGAGAGAGAAGGGGAGTGACATGCAGCAAAGGGTCACAGGCTGGAGTCGAACCCGGGCAGCTGCAGCAACAGCCTTGTACATGGGGCGCCTGCTCTACCACTGAGCCACCGACGCCCCAACACAAGTGAAACCTTTGAAAGAGCAAAGATGATTCATGTCAGAGGCCTCCTTGAGTCACCAACCAGAGATGGATGGAGGATGTAGAAGATAAAGCAGAGAGAGGAGGAACAGGTAGACTAAACAAAGCACAAATGTATGAGGAATAACAGAGAAATGACAATACAATGATATGATGAAAGAAATAGTAACAAGAAGTGGAAGTAAACAGAAGAACAACTGGTAAAAAAAGTGGAGCGCGAAGGGTAGGAAGCCACGACTTTGGAGCTGCGGGGGCGTATTCCTTGAGGCAAAGCCAGAAAAGCATCCGCCCACTCTCCATCCCTTTACCAAAAGCCCTTCAGGCCCAGACACTGGTAGATATTTGTTAGTTTGGGTGACCTTATATAGGACAAAGAGGCTTACAAGACTAATAAAGTTTCCCATCCACGTCGTTTTATCCTTTTCAGCTCTTTTTTTGTATTCAATTATCCTTTGCCTTTGCCAGCTCCACATAATCCTTCATCAAGTCACTTGAATTCACTTCAACAATAAGATAGGCAATAATCCCTGCATCTGCCACCAAACCTAATTATACTGACTACCTTTCCACTGACAGAGTGGAGCAATCACTGATGACTGAATGACATTATATCGGTGTTATCAAAGTACAGAGATACAGTGTTTCTTGATGCTACTTTGTTTTGATAGACCTCTGATTTGCTGTCAACATACCCTATTTTTTTCCAGCAATAGATACTAATAAGGTGGAGCACTAGAAGCAATTCAGTCTTTGCTGCCTATTAGAACAATAAAAGCTTCAAAATCAATTTTTGACTTCCTTCAGCGAGGAATGGCAACTGCCTCACCTTCAGATGTCCTCCTTTATTATTTCTCTCACTTTGGCTTTTACCTTTCCTTTGCTTTTTCTCCATTTTCTAATCTGTCTGCCCTCATCACCTGCTCTTTCACTCCCCGGAGGTTCATTACTGTGTTGACTGGAGTTGCTAACATGGGTTTGGTAGAATCCAATTGATCCACATGCTCTCGGGAGTGATCTGAGAGAAAGAGATGATACTCAGAGAGACATTCTGTGTCTGATGGAGAAAGGTGCGTCAACTCAAAACAAAATAGGTTTGTAGATCATTCTTGCCTGGCAGCATAAATCTAGTCAGCAAACTGTGAAATGAGATAGCTGAGTCCTTGACTATTGTGCTTAATCTGCCTTTTGTTTAGTGGCTTTGTGCAATAATCCTTTCTGACATTGTACGGGTTAATTCTGTGGCACGGTGTTCAATTTATGTCTTATTTGATGCTGGAATCAGGCCAAAGAATGTATAAAAGCATGAATACCTTGCCATCACTGTGCTGTTTATCCTAATTGAGACCTTGACAAAAAGGTTTGTATTTTGGAGATTCAGATGGAATGAAACAGGGTAGCGTGCCACTAAATTTTTTAAGATGTTTCTCAAATTCTTTCTTAATTTAGAATTGCTGAATTCAAGATAACACTTTATTCCAACATTTTATATAACATTTAAATGTTATTAGATTTGTGACCAGAACAGAGAGCTGCATTTGGGTTCCTAAGTTGCAGTGTATACATTCCCTCAACTCAATTGCTAAAGTAAATCTTACACATATATTATTGTATTGTATCACAGATGCATTACAAATGTACATTATTATGTAGCAGATACATTGAAACTTAATGTTTCAACAACATGTAAAAACTACATGGTTATGGTTAGGAAAATATATTTTGACATAAAATACATCTTTAAGTGGCACAGTCCTAGCGTTGTCTCTGTATAAAACAGCTGCTTTTCATGGTAGTATACCATTAGGAAACGCAACAATGTCTCTGTCAAAAAACAAATGCTTTTCATGGCACTATCCTGGCAGGAAACGCAGTGATGTCTTGTTCAAAAGTGGCCACTTTTTGGGCACTGTCAACGGTGGAAACACAGTAACGGAAGGCCAAAAACATCAGTATTTGGTGACTGAAAAGCTGCTGGGAGACGCGACGAAGACTCGTTAAAAAACAACCAGTTTTGTTGTTTGTTGGTCTTGAACAGTGGTCTACAGCTTGGCAAGCATCTTGTGTAGGGGTCACACCATCCACCATCCAACTTCAATATGATTGGTAGGAAATATACAAATGTAACATAACCGTGGTTTGCAGAAACAATGCCAGCATTTTCTCCTGGCGACTGGTTTGATGCCCTACATGCTCAAGATAGAGTTCTTCATGGGTCCAAGCTTTCTGACCCGTGTCGAAACAGAGCCATAACAACCTACCTGAAACTAATGTGCTTAAATTGATTGAAATAACAAAACAGGCCTGCTCCATGAGTGACCCAAGAACAGTCAGACCCGGTCAAAAATAGAGGATAATTAGATCTGAAATGACCCAGACTGACCAAACAGAGAGAGAACACTGAGTAACTAGCAGCCATGTCGCAAAAGAAAAGCAATTCATGTCCTAAAAGTCGCCTCAAAAACCACTGTTAATAGTCACAGGGCACAGACTCCAGACCTGTAGCATTAATGGAGGACCGAACTCAACCTGATTAGACTTCATGTAATTTGCTCCCAGCCTGACTTTGGTCCAGGGCCAGGCCTCAGTCAACAGGAACTAAGTGGGCCCATGAAGATCTTTACCTCTAGAAATCAGGTGTATATACCACAGGCGCCAAGACAAACGGAGAGCAGAGGAGATGACTTCTCTTTTCATCTGCAGTTTGCACATACAATTTGTCATGCCTGAGTGTACACTGCAAGAAAAAGCCGAAGTGGGAGATTTCTTGATGTTCCTACACTTTGTGACTTTCTGTGTTGCTATGGGCAAGACATGTGTATTACTGTTTGTTTTCGTGTGTGTGTTCTGAAAGCAGCCTGTTCCTCTCTGTTGAAGAGGAGCGAGGCAGGCAGCTGGCCAAAATTGAAAGGAATGACTGTGACCTTCGGACAAAATCAAGAGCAAAGTGTTTTCTGTCTCTATTGTTTTCTCTTCTCCACTCTCTGTCCTTGCAGCCTCATTTTCCCTCCCTACTCTCTCTCTGTCCTCAGAAATGCTGAACAGAGCCGCCAAGAAAAAAAGAACAGAGCGTGTATCTGTTTGCTTTTTATTTCTTTACCTTTGTTTTCTCCTCTGTGGTTGCAAACATCAAACAACAGTGCCTCATATTGTACAGTCTGGGGTTTGGACAGACCTAAACAGAATACTTTTCTTGGCATGATAAAGCAACCTGTCAGAAAGAAAAAAGTAAATGCCACTATGAGCTTCCATCCAAAGACCGGAATAAGACATGTACCATTAAAAGCAGCAATATGAAACAAGATACAGTACGAGACCTGTACTTTGTAAGTATGCTCTGACAGTAAAAAAAAACGTCACTTCTGATCTGTACCACAGACTTTGGGATAATCGCTCAGATTGCTCTCTTTCTAACTCCCAACTTTCTCTCTTAATTCTCTGCCATCATTTGGTCTCTTTTCAATTTCTCTTACCATCTGCTAGCCTGATAACTCCGTCTCTCCCATTTATTCTCTTCCTTTCTCCCTGTTCTCTTTTTGCCTTTCAGTCTCTGCGGACAGGGCGTTAGGCCGAAGCCCAGTAGAGAAGAACGGCTGCCGAGCACACTGGCTAATATTTGCCCTGCGCTAAACTGAGCAAACATGGATAAAGCGAACACAATCCCTTTCTCTGTCCCTGGCTGTCTGCCTTGTTGTCCTTTCATTCTCTTCCTGTCTTTGCTGCGCTGCCGTCGAGCTGACTGCTGGTTAACCAACGCACACATGTTGTTTTCAAGCAAACCACTGGGCGACTGATAAATTTGATACCATAATCCAGTTCTGGTGTGTGTCTTTCTACATCCGTTTGTTTAGTTTAATATGAACACCTGTGCAATCCAATCAAAAGGGCCTGTAACAAACCATACATCTGTAAAGCTTATAGTGTTCAGTTCTTGGTGACATAAGCTGCGTTTCCAGCTATAATCAAAGTATTATGTTCCAATTGCACAATTCCACCCCTGATAAATTACATCAATCACGCCACTGCAAGAAGAATTGTGCTCTTAACATAGCAAGGCAGAAAGTATGGGTGTGGAGGTCAGGGTAATGGATGGATGTGGAGCATGTCTGACTCAAATGCTGGAGTTTGTGTCCCGTCACAGACCGGGAATTTACATCACCCCTTTTATTAACCATGATCTCCTAACTTTAAGCAAATGCCTCAGTACTTAACCTTTACCATAACCATGATCGTCATGCCTAAATATATCATGGTCGCCATGGTTAAATATTGTAAAAAGAGAGAGCGAAAGGAAAAACAAAAACGTCTTTGAACATAATTCATAGTTTATAGCATGGTCCAATCTCGACACTGTTGACTGTTGAAAAAATTAAATGTTATGCTTTCTACTTCTACTTTAATACATTTTGGAGGCAAATATTGTGCCTTTTATGTCACTACATATTAGGGCTTGGCAATATTATATGGATATAATTTCGGACATCGTAATTTTGTAGGTGCTTTTCCTGGTTTTAAAGGCTGCAAAACAGTAAAGTAATTTTCTGAATTTACCAGACTGGTTTAGCTGTTTGATTTCTTGGCTTTACCCACTTCGTTATTGATGATATTTTTTTCAAAAATCTAATTGTGTAAATATTTCGTGAAAGCACCAATAGTTAATCCTATACTATTGTTGCAATATCGATAGTGAGGTGTTTGAAATATTGTGATCTTTGATTATCTCCATGTTGCCCAGCCCTACTACATTTATTTGACAGCTTTGGTTGCTAGTTACTTTGCAAATTTAGAATATTAAAACAAAATATAGACCAACTAATAAATTATGATGTAGTATTATAGGTTTTCTCCCCCAGCACCATAAGTACATAAAATTAGCCCCACTCTTAGCTTCAAAATTGAAGTGATGAACACAATAATGTATCAATAAGTCAGTAATATACACGATTCTAAAATTGGCCATTCTGCATAATGAGTACTTCTACGCTGGGAACTTAAAGTATATTTTAATGAAAAAAACGTTTGTACTTTTACATCAGTAAGTTTGAATGCAGGTAATAGTTTTACACTGTAGTTTTGCCACTTGTACTTGAGTAAAAGATCTTAATACATCTTCCATCACTGTATGTAACCGCATCACCCTAGCTTCAAATTCAGACATGGATCCTTTGTGCATGTCACCGCCCTCCGTATTACCATAACTGTAGGTAAAAACACTACTGGCTAAAGCAATATGATCTCACAGAAATACATGAAACGACCATGACCTCTTAACAACTGTAGATCACAAAAGATAAATCCAGTCATTAAAAACAACAACAAAAAAGCAGCTGTAAATGCTAGAAATATAACTGTGCCACACAGGTGTGGATTCATTTCCGAGGCTGTAGTTATGGGTGTTGCGTTTCATATATTCTGTCCTTAGCTGGATAAACTTGGTAACTCATAACATGCTAATTCATAACATATTCTAGCGTGCCAGGCCACCTTCACCCCGCGGCACCACTATTAGAGCCAGAACTGTTACCTCGGGTCGTTGGGCTCACATCTGTCGAGTGTTGCTGAAGAGCTTGTTCTCTTCATGGCTGCTAAGTAACAGCAGTGGCCAGTTGGAGCACTCCAGGCCTAAAACTAATCTGCCCACTTCTGCCATACTGTTCCATGAGTTTGTGTTGAGACCAAAATGATCAGAAAGTACTCAGGAACAGAATCATGCTTCTTCCATATCTATATATAGCTATATATGAGCTATGGGCAGGTTATGTGTACAAAGCAATTGACATTACAGAAAACTTCAAATAGTAGCTTTAATAAAACTGTTTATTCTGGCTTTACTCCAGTCAAACACCATGATTGTTTGGGTGCTCATATTAGATGCAAATAAAATCAAGACAACAAATCCATATGGCTTACATTACATGGGCAATACACAAACAAGGTAAACACACACAGGCGGGGAAGGTGTCAGATGAATCTCATAGCTCTCACTCGTACTGTCTGTTTGAGCCAGAGCCCCAAAGAATCAGAAGCAAAAATAGGCAACTTCAAAGCAGCTTTGCCACGTTCAGCCAAACACAAAACCGAACTGACAGCGTGTTAATGCTGAACAAACCACTAGGCTACACACAAGGAGCAAGAACGTAAGCGCTAGATCGATTCAAAAACTCATCGTATTGTGTTTGGGCAATTGATTTGTTGCGCATAAATATCAATTTTCTTCCTTTCTAGGAATACATTTTTTTTTAAGTTTTTGGTAAAACAAACCAACCAACCAACCAACCAACCAACAAACAAAAACAGCTAAGTGTACAAGTTTGGGCTGTGACAGTTCTTGCACTTTTGACGAAGGCACCTCTTCTGAATCCTGATTAGCCTAAAACCTCACCCACCGGCCACAGGCCAGTTTCATTTCTCAAACAACTATGATATGAACAAAACCGTTGAGTTTCAGTGGTTGCTCATGTGACATATCTTTGCAAAGCTAAGATTCTTGTGAATTAAGTGATGCAAACTACTTCAAGCTACAACTTACATAACAGCAGGTACAACAAATGCCTCTGTCAGATCCCCAACAAACAAGCAAACAGTTACAACTCACCTATAAAGCCTCATTATAATCCACTGATAGATCATATTCTGCCATAAATGGTCTTGATACATTCGCAAAGGTCCAGACGATCCAAATACAGCAAGTCACTAAGTCTAACCACATATTACATCCATCAGTATCCATGGACTGCAGTTGGATCATTTCAGATGTTCTAGTCTCGCCACGTATTGACCATAATAATACTAGTTTGCATGTGTTACTGACAGCACCCTGACTTTTTGATTGACACCTCACTTGACCTAATAGGAGCTTCCATGTCTCGTCCACAGCCAACAATCGCCAACAAGAGCCTATGTTGAAAGGAAGTTGTGGAATGTCAAGCCAGTAGCAATTGGTTGTGCGGATGACTGATGCTTCTTACAGCCAATGAAGTTGGGAAAAAAAATGCACACAGCCTGAGCAGCTTGAGTATCTTTCTTTTAACATAGACCATTATAAATATAAATAAATAATAGACAGATGGTTCTTCTATTGTCTTAAGGGAAAAATCCAGTCTTTCTGACTAATTTAGATTTTCTCCAAGTGTTCTTATATACAATAAGGTCCCAAAAAGACATTTCTGTTTCGGCTGATTTGTTATTCACTTGTAATCACACATTGAGTACACTGTTTGAACTTCTTTTTTTGATGAGCGGCTTGACAAAACCTTGGAAAACATCTGTAAAATATTCATTTTCTGCAGTATTGTCAACTACTTTGAATTAAGACTAGGTAAGCCTTCACACTATGGTCCCAATGTGTTTTCCAGCTAACAAGTCCCAGCTACAGTCATCTGCAGGCAGCTGTTTTATAAGAAAATAGCAGAAATAAATACCTTCCACTTCAGTGTGTTCAAACTTCTATTAATGAATGCTGGTGGCACTTATAGTCATTCTGACTGTCAGAGAAAAAACTTCAGAGTGTTTCTTTTCAAAAGAGACCGTGTATATGTATGTACTCCAAGTTGTTCAAGAACTTTCAGTTTACTTTGGGTATGCCTTGGATAGGCGTTTTAGGCTAATTTTATAGGAATAATAAGAATTAATTACTGTCAGTCTCGCTTTAGAATTAATGTCCAGGTGAAAAGAAAGACCTGTTTTTCTGCATGACCAATCATTGCCAAATGGTTTTTAAAACCCAGCATCTGAGCCAGGACATAAAGATAACATTTGAGTAAAGACTTTGAATTCCCCACAGACTACACTGAAGCTAGAGTGTGTTCGGGCAAGGAATCAAAGCTCTAGCCTAGCCCGCGAATTTACAACAATGTGCCATGTTTTGTTGTTCTTTGTGTCTAATTCCCGCTGCATATTTTAAACAATATAGAAATACTGCTGCTCATATCAATAAACACAAGAGGTAAAGAACTGTAAATATAAGCAGGAATGTAGATGTGGATAATTTGGTTGGCAGATGAAGATGGAAATAAACTATGTAACAAGTGAACTGCTTCATAAAGTCAATTACTCTGATTTGTCAAATATGTTCCTCAAAGCAAAAAGGTAATTACACAATGACATTAAAGAGATACTGTTTTATGCAAACTGAAACAACGATTATTAATCACTGCTGCGGATGATTATTACTCCATTTAAATTCTAGCTCCTAGATCAAAATAAATTGCTTGTTAGAATCTACAGCGGCATATGAGCAATTCAATGAGCTATTAGAATACTGCAATAGAGTTGGAGTGCTACAGTCAATTATCTACCTGAATAACAAGAATATAGTTAATTATTGAGATTTTTTGATGTTAAAAAACACGAGCAATATTAACTGACCATGCGCAATTATCCATTCATTCCCTATAAATGTTACAGCTACATTTCACAGATTACTGGAGAGAAAAACATTAGGGGGTTTGCTGTGAACAAACAGTACATTGTATATTAAGTAGGAGCTAATGAGCTCATATATATCCAGAGCTGAGCAGTGCACACAAGTGCCATAATGTATAATGTAGCAAATTGCAACAGATAATGAATAATTAAATGTTAAATTACTTTCTTTGTACCTTTACCCTGTGTCTCACAGGGGTGAGTGCTTTCACAGTCTGACATGATGTGGATGAAAAATTAACACTGTATTGTTGCAATCACTCTGAGTAGAAGCACATACATTAATATTGCACCCTACACGGCTCTCGTAACATTTCGCTCACGTAATTTATGCAAAAATGAGGTGCACTGTTGTGATGAATGCCAAATCATCATGGTATTTTAAAGGTAGAGGTAAATACAGCGGTGCTAATGTTGTTTGCTACTGCATCCAAGTGCTTAAAAAAACATTGCATTTCTTCACAAGTGACAGTTACAAAGTTGCTCATAAAGCATTGAAGCGGTCTCCAGCGGCGACGGCAGTGTGCGGTTTTCGTTTACAAGGCGGCAGTGCAGTCTTCAAAGACCTCGGTTTGAACTAAGTGAAAAGAAAAGCTTTCAGCTCCATCTCTTCCTGAGACTTACAGCGGGGGATGTCAGGGTGCACATCTTCTTTCTAACTGAGACTACTGAAGATAGAAAGTGACAATGTGATGGGGCGACACTGGACACACACAAACACACACACACACACACACACACACACACACACACCACCACTGACAGCCTCCTCACACCTTAACAGTTGTTGTGTTAGACACGACTACCAAAAAAACCCTAACTGTCCTGTGAATACCTTGTAATTTTGCTTTTAACTACATTACAGCATAATGCTGGTGATAGTATTTCTGCTATTGTTACTGGCCATTTCTCAATACTGTTGAAACTGAATATGTTTGGAGGAGACAAATGTCCCCCCAAATATTTAAATTAATGATATGTAGGCAAACACCCATTGTCACCCAATCATAATCATAAATAAACTTAACAAACTGCCATTATTATCACTGCCAGTCCTCCCAAGTGGTGTTGATTCCATGGCCATAGCCTTAGTTCCTTTTTTTAATAAAGGTTGTATAATTTCCTAAAACAACAGTTGCAGTTTTTAACAAACATTAATCAAACAGGAGGAAATTGTACATTTGTTGGGGACTATTTTCGGGAGTGGATTAATACACATTTGGTGCACTACTGAGCATTTTTGGCAGCTGGATGATGAATGTAGAATTAAGTCAGAATAAATTACAGTGTGCATGTTCATGGTAATGAAGGATCATGTCATCCCATGCAACCATGTCTCTGGAAAATAAAGCTTTATGGCACAAAGGAGTAAGATATGCCAGGCTTTTAAACTTAAAATAGTCAGAATACATTTTTCATTAATCTTAAATTCCTTTAAATGTTGACATTTTGGAGTTTTGGGGGATTTAAACCAGACAACAGTAATATACATGTACTCATTTGCTTTTCTCTTTTCAGCTCTAACTGTCCATATCTGTGAAGTTCACACTCCCAGGGTTTTAAAACTAAACTTTCATGTTTCTCATTCAATTTGAAAAATGAAAAACATAAAAAAAAAACATACAATCACCACAAAAAACTTTGTACAGAGGATCTTGTCTGTAGAAATGTTCACTCAACAGCCAGTAACCACTCTGTAGCGCTACTTTATTTTTCTTTGCTTATGTACTCAAAGTGTTTTAGTACAAGTAAGTGTAACTCTGTCAGATGCTGGAGGTGCTGCATTGACTTTCTTAAATTCTTCCATATTTTGTATGATATCTCCGTCTGCATGAACATGTGTTTGTACATGTGTGGGCGGTCAGCTTGCCAGGTGTGACCCGGCACCCCCAGCAGGTGATAAACGCCGCTGTCTTGCCAGCCGCAGGTGCTCTTCCCTCTCTTGCTGTCACCATAGCAACCCTACCGTGCCAGTTCAGAGCGCTGCCGGCGATGGTCGTCAACCGTGATGAATTATGTGCCAAGAAAATGATAGGCCAGTGAGATCGAACACTCACAGCCTGGCTTTCAATTTGTTTCTTCTCTCCTTTTTTTAATCCCTGTCCGCCACAAACACACATATACTGTATATCTGGACATCGCTGGACCGTTCCCAACACACACATGCATACACACACACGCTGGCTGTGAGCCGTAATGTTGTCTGTCGGAGAAATAATGGCTACACTAAAAATGGAGAGCAGGGAATGCGTCAATGTAAACATCACACTCTGATTGTGCTGTCAAGTAGCAGCAACAATTTTGCGTGACAGTCTCTGGCATGTACACACACTGTGAATACAACACAAACACACACTCCATTACAGATAACGCGTGTACACACACAGGTATACAAACCACCCATACAAATGCATGCGCTATCTTCTCTTCCAATAGATTCAAGCTTGCTCAGGGGCGAAATTTAAAGGGCGGGGGGAGGCACAGGGGAGATGTCCCCTGCCTTTTTTTTACACTCTGAAAACTAATGTAAAACAAGACTGGGTTTAAAACCTAGTATATGGCAGGAGGGCTTTTAATTTGAAATGAGGACTTTTATTTTGAAACAGGAAACAGCAGCAAACTGTTGAGAGCACTGGCCCCATTATTGCAGTCCAAAACTGAATGTAAACACATGTTAAAATGGACACGTTACTTGACGTAGACACAGTCACATAGCAGGAGGGAGCTGCTTGCTGTGGAGCTGTACCCACTGATCATTTAACACAACCCGTCGCTCTTCATCTCAGGTCAGTGATGCAATTTCCTGCATGACTGGTGAAGACTGTGCAGTCATTGGCCACTTCCTGAGCCAAGTTCGACCAATAACAATGGTTTGTAAAACATTCTATCAGCGCTGATGACCAAAAACTGAATTTTGTTAATGTAGCGGCACCCCCTCTGACATTGTATCTTGTAGAATTTATTTCAGTTTTAATCAGTTTCTTATTTCTAATTATTCCTCATAACAGAGGCAGCACTGGTTCTGACAAATAATAGTCAATAATGTTAAAAAAAAGTAAGACTCATGTCATACAGACACGGCTGTTCTTCAAACAAACTGATAAGGTGATCCTCTCTTTCCTCTGTCCAGTGTTTGAATGAAGCATTACGTTAGCTAGCTGGCTAATTTCACTATGCTAACATGCCACACTGGTTAAAGACAATGAGGAATACTACAGGACTCTCAGCACATGTTCCAGGGCTTGACGCTAACTTTTTTCCCAAGGAGCACATGTTCTCCTAAGTTGAAAAAGCAAGGAGCGCACAAAGAACTTTAGGGGCACAATGTAAATTGATCAAATAATGTGTTTTCCGTAATAAACGTGATGCAAATAGACATTTACAGCAAAATTATTTTAATGAATTGGTATACAAAATGTACAGAAAGGTAAAATCATCAAGTTTTGAAAAAGTATTGCAATTAATTTTGTCTTTAATGTTATTATCTTATATATATTATCTTTGCAATATGATTATCTTATATAATGTTATTACTATCCTAAAACATTCCCCAGGTCCTCTGAAACTCTGCAGGACTTAAGCCCCTTTCACACAGAGCTTTCGCGGCGCCCACCGTGGGGTAGGGCGCAGAGGACAGGATTTGGGGGAGTACAGGCTCGTTCAGGAGCTACAGCTCCATGGTGACCGCTTTCGGGTCTACTTCAGGCTCTTCTCTGCTATTGGACGCGCGGCGCCGAGGTGTCGTCACAGCACGTTGCGGTGAAATTAAAAAAATTTCAATACGAGTGCAGGCCGCTCAGATCGGCGGCAGAGCGGTGTGCTCTTGCGCCGCGGTAGCACGTACACAATGAATGGGTTCGTCAGCAGAGGTCTGCGCTTTGCGCACTCTGTGTGAAAAGGGCTTTATTTCCACCCTGCCCAGCAGCGGTACCATGGCGAATGGTCCCTAAAGGCCTCTACACATGATCAGCTGTAAAACCGCTTTGCGCTGGCTGTCCCATTGTTTGTCTATGGAGAGGGCAGCAACGCCTGACAAAGCGGCACCGCTACCTTTGGCGTCGCGCACGATATTCATTGTGCCGACAGTGGCTTGGAAAACCGCCCATAACCGTGCCACACGGGGAAGAGGGAAGAGGGAAGGTGGCTGGAGTTCCTCCAACATTTGCAGTTGATTATCATTATTTTTTTATTGACAAAAATATAGGCTGCTCCGGCTGATTTTTTTATGCGCACATGTGCCCCTAAATATTTTTTACAGTTCGCACACACCTATTTTTAGTCGCAAATGCGAGTGAAACACTCGAACTATCGAGCCCTGTGTTCATTTTGAAAGAGCGGCAGCTAATAGGGAAACACCAACGCTCAGATCATCGCTCACTCACTGACTCAGTCACTTTTGTATTACAGGGCTGGCCTCTAATGCTGCGGTTCAGCCAAAAAAAAAAAAAAAGAGAAGATACATTTCGCACTAGAACCATGTGTTAACAGTTTCTGCCGATATAATGGGGATACTTCTGATATATCTCAAAAAGTATAAAAGAGAGGAAAAAAAAAAACATTAATTTTTGCACACTTTGTTACATATTAACTTTTATTAGCTTTATTGCACCACCTTTATTGATTTATATTATCATATATTACCTTAACTAAAGGTATCTGTGTGAAATTTCTGCCTATGCCAAATTTGTATTGAAAAGCCTCTAGGCTCTAGTTTTAAGTGCAACACACACTGCCCCCCGGCGCGGCGCTGTGGCCGTCAAGTGCTGCCCCCCAACACACATTGGCAGCGGGCCGCAGTGGCACCGTCAACACTAAAGTGTATTTCCCACCCCAGCCCGCTAGATGGCTGTACTTACACTAGTTGCCAACGGCTGCCAACTGCTAGTAATGGAAAAGAAGAGGAAAAACTTTGAGGTAACAACAACTTGGATTTCACGGGTGAGTTAGTTTAGTTAGTTAGTTTCAACCGGAGTTGATACTACGGCGGCCGAGACGTACATAAAAGGCTTTTCTCGCAGCGCCGGCCACACTGGAAATAGAGCAGTGGGCTGAAGCAGAGCGACGCGGCGCGTCGGCCGGCACCGGTGTGGGTTTGTTCATAGAATATAATGGAGGTGGGCGTTTTGACGCGCGGCGTATGGCGGCGGTGTGTGTTGCACTTTATGATAAACACATATTTTGATATTCATATTGCTCTGAGGTATGGGGCAAATATCAGGGCATGGAGCCAATTTGAGCTAAATCATAGCAATAGGGAAAAATTACATGATATTAACCCAGTATCTCCAGAGTGGTTTTATTCTGCACTTTCTCACCCATGGGGTGAGTCAGTATCTTTATAATTTCATCACTGTAAGCTGTATTTTTTTGTATAAAATAATCCATTTCATAAAGTAGTTATATCAAAATTAGGAAAGAACACAGTTGTGTTTTGTTCTACCCTGGGTAAGGGGATCTGAAATACTAAATCCCTTTTGAGGATTTGTGTCTGTGCTAACTGTGTCCCCCAACCACTTCTGAAAATCAAATTTCCATATCTGGGCTTAGTCAATAATTCCTGTTTTCCATATGAGCATGGGATCATCTCTACCTTCAAAATGTCCTCCCATAATCGCTAAGGGGAAACAGAAACTTTAATGTTTAACTGACATTTTGTTGGCTTCTTTTACACCCACAAAACCCAATAACAGCTCAAATGTTAACAGTAGAAAGACTAACAGTAGGGGGCAGTTTTACAAGACATGCAGCGTCTCCATCCCTCCATGACCTAGTGAGCTGTAAATGTTTCTTAGCTCAAACACAGGAAACTCTGCAGAGAACAATTTTCCCCACATGAAACACCCCCACCAGCAAATATCGTGTGTCAACAGGTTTCTGTGTGCCTGTGTGCCCTGCTTGCGGCTGGCTTCTGATTTCTGTGCCAGTGTGCAAGCCCACCTTGCTCAGGTCACTGGACGGACGCCAGCGTTAACTGTGCGCACATATGCCCATCTGACCTGTGTGGACATGAAGCAGTCTGGACGAACGGGTGGGGGGTGGGGGGTGGGGAGGGGGAGCAAAAGCAGGGGGTCAGAAGA
>NC_065522.1:9584095-9651664 GCF_006386435.1 Epinephelus moara | reverse complement strand
CAGGAAGCATGGGGGGCGAGGGGGTGGGGGGTGGGGGGTGGGGAGGGGGAGCAAAAGCAGGGAGGTCAGAGAGAGGTCGCATCCCTCTGGCCTCTGATATCTATTCAGGCTTGGCCCTGCTGTGTGTGCACATACACACAGACATGTAATATTGGATTAAAGCACATGATGAGAAATGTACACAAATGTATGGGCACTGAGTGAGCTGTGCAGACTCAAACACGGGTCAGGACTGATTAAAATTAATCAGTGCAGCCAGGGTGCACACACATACCCACACACACACGGCTGCCCTTCTGGACTCATGGCTTGTGTTTATATGTGCTAGTATGAGACAGACTCACACACACACACACACACACACACACACACACACACACACACACAGAATTTATGAGGCTGTGTTGTTGGTTATTTACAGGTAGTGCTCTGCTCTATTTACTGTCCATAACTGTGGACTGTTGGCCTTGTTTAGCGCTGCTGGGGCAGAACCACTTACTGTACTGTCAGTGTGTGTGTGTGTGTGTGTGTACATGTGTATGTTGCCCCCACCCACCTCACAGTGACAAAAAACCCACCTCCCTATAAATCCACAATGATTTAACATGAGCCTCTATTTACTCTCACTCCTTGCGTGTGTCGCCTACTCCACCACACATCTCTGAGGCTTAAAATATAAACGCCACACCGCTGTGCCAGCTCGAGGACTGAGAAGAGAAAAAGAAAAAAAAAAGAATAAAAAATAAATCACACATCAAATATCAATCGAGGGGCACCCCAACGGCTTGCACTTCTCTCATTACTGCTTTGAGGAGCGTGGGAGCGCATACGAGAGCCTCCTCACTTGATGCTCAGGCCCACTCTCGCCCGCTCCCTGCCTTCCCCTCTGAAAAACCCTAAGCAGACATCTTATCAGCCAATCAAGCAGACAGACCTTCCTCAGACTACGCACCTCATCACTCCCCTCAAATAAATGTCTTCAGTGGCGCTAGAGGGGGCCATGGATGGATGGAGGGAAGGAGAGAAGAGGATGAAGAGAGGGAGGGTAAACTGGGCAAATCAGACAAGAAGACACAATGAAAGTAAAAATGATTGCTTTAAAAAAACAAAACAAACTTCAATTCAGTCCACTTAACAGCAGAAAGTCTACAAATACCTGTTTAAACACTGAGATGAACAATCACCTCTAAACCTCTTCATGTCTCCATCTACTCTCAATGAAAAGGAAGGGCATTTTAAAGTGAGGGAAGTACAGCAGCCCTCGGATCAGACACAAATGTGAGCTAGCGTAAAGCTCAAACCCATGGATGTTGAATTAATTAGGGTGTGTTGCCCGTGCCGTAACATTTTAGACGAGTTGACAAGCTGTGTTGTAAACAGATCCACTGTACTCACTTGGTCTTTAACAGTCTTTGAGTTGTTTTTTGCTTGCCGTATCTTCATCTATATTTGGCTTGGTTCATTTAAAGTGTTCAAACTTTTATTTTGTTGTTTGTTATCATGTAAAAGTAACAGAACTGTTCATGATGAAATTTATTGTGTAATAATTACATCAGTAGATCATATTGATTTCTCAGTGACCTGAATGTTCTCATCCAAAAATCAGAATTATATCAACACTCATCATAAATCTAGGAAAGCGAGCCAATTCTGTCTGAAAAAGAGTTTAATTATGGTTGACTGTTAAGGTCATGATCAAGCTAACTGTCAATAAGCGACGCTTTTGCAGGTTTGGGCTGAAGGCTGATCTAAAAGTAGTTCCTGATAGATTCTACACCAGCTTTAAAGAACACCAGACTCATAAAAAATCACTGACATTGAACTCTGGATAACATGCAGGGGTGTCATTTATGGCATTTATGACACCTTGACTTTTTCAGAGGGCAGTATTAAACCCCTCCACCTTTTATAGTCCAAAAACGTTGTAATAAATAAAGGTATGGAAGTTGGATTGGTGTTTGTAGATTATAAATTGTAGTCTGTGTAAATTCTTTAAAGTAACAGTACAGTAACAGTAACATACATTTTGAAATCTTAAATTCAAGGTTAAAAGTTTTTGAAATACCTCTTTTCTCCATAAAAGAAATGAAAACAGTATTTTTTCATACTTTTTTACATTTTAAATTGAATTAAAAAATGCATTTTACCCCTCACTTTACACATTTTACTTGATTGCACAACCTTGATTTTTTTCTGTGCAATGTAATGGTCTTAACTGTGCCAACATACCATCATATATTACCTTAAGTAAAAGTAATTTTCTTTTCCACCTGTGACAACTTATTTTTAAAAGCATCTAGTTTTATAAATAATACATATTTTGATATTCATATTGCTTTAAGGTGTAGGACAGACATCAGGGTGCTATCAGCGCAAATTTGAACTACATCCTAGTAATAGGGGGAAAATTACATGAGATTAAGGAGATACCTCCATCATCTCCAGGGTGGTTTTATTCTTTTTCACCTGTGGGGTAAGTGAACAGATTCACCACTATTTTTGGCACGACCATAAGTGAAGGGAACATATCAAAATTCAAATGAAAAAAAAGTGTTTTGTTCTACCCCGGGTAGGGTTATCGGCAAAATTCCATTTTGCACAATGTGACAAATATGCGGATTTTGTTCACTAACAACTTTTTTTTTTATTCTAATGACAACATGTTTAAAATTCTCACTTTTCTGCAGTCTATTTTTTTTACACTACCTTTCAAATGTTGCTTCATTTAACCTCATCATCAACACAATTTAAATGTCCTTGGGTCTACTGTATATATCTGGGTCATCTGTCAGATTGAAACGGTCCCTGACTTAGCCTGATATCCTCCCAGTACGATGGTCCTGTATAGGAGACGCTGTGTGAAGTTAAGAGGCAAAGACAAATATAAAAAAAAAAACCTTTGGCTTGGGTTCATGCTCTGCGCACTCTCTTCTTCATGTCACTGCATTTTGACTGAGATCCTGTAATACATGGGAGCATGCATGCGGAAAATTTTTACAAGAGATTTGTATGAGAGCTCATCTCCATACAGTCGCATACACAAACACAAAACACAGATGCTGACTGCGTATTAATGTGGGCTGTGCATTCCACGGCGTGGAAATCCAAACATGCAAACATCACCACTGTGTGTTGTGCTCGGGCTCAGGACACAGGCACTGAGCATGTTCTCTACTGACACCCAGAAGTAATTGAATTAGAGGTCCATGAATACCTAATACTGCACAATACAACAGCGTCTCTGTACATCTGTGGTTCTACCAAAGGCCATGCTTGGGTGATAATGTGGCGGTCGCCAAGTGTCGTACAAAGTCGTAGTAGGTTGAAGGAAAAAGAAAACACAATGCACTCTCATTCAAATGAGATCAATGTCAGCCATGAAGCAGCACACTATAATACACTCTGCTGAGCCGATTGAGTCTCTATGACAAGTGACAGGGCTTAAGAAGATGAGCGATAGGTTTTAAAATGACGCCAAAGAGAATAACAGCTACAATATGGATCCCAAGGGAAGCAACTGAAAACTGCACAATTCCATGTGAGTGGAATTTACGTAGAAGAAAAAGAAAGGTATAGCCTGAGGCAACATTTGATCAAGAAGAATAACAGTCTGTTTTGTAAGTAGAAAAGGTGTAAACTAGATGCTACAATCTAAAAATTCTCGGTTTTTATTTATACATACAGTCACCACTGGGGTCATGAGCTCAGTTTTGATTCTCATCTAAGACAAACATGCCCTCTTGGACAGCTAGCTATCTGCAGTTTATGCATGAATGTGTGTATGTGTATGTGTGTGTGTGTGTGTGTGTGTATGTGTGTGTGTGTGTGTGTGTGCGCTGACGAGATAAAGACAGAAAAAAAAGTGGGAATAGACTTGAGCCGACAACTCCGCCAGCACGCATCATCGCCTATCTTACACACAGGCCTCACAATACCTCAACCTCCGCTTGAGCCTTGTGCACCTGACACCTGCACCCCCCCCCGCCCCCTGCTGCAACAGCCACCCCCGACACACACCACCTGCTGCCTGCTCACATGCGCACACTGATGTATAAAGACAGGAACACACACACGTTTACAAACAGCCTGTTAGCTTTTGCTGTACGCATGAGGACATTCTGTTGACTGCTTTTATTTTGTAAAAAAACAAACCTAATTCTTGCAGGAAATTACAAGAGAATTGTGTAATTTATTGAGAGAGTGCTATTAGCATTAATAACACATTATTAAAGAAAGGCCAGGGCCTTCTCAAGTGTCTCCACTTTGCTGTTTTTTACAGTGTTATGATGAAATTCAGCACTTCCTACAGATGTTTGACATTAAAAGCCTGCCAGGAGAGGGAGGAATATACCCTTCATATGCTGAAAGGTTTTTATGTGACACAACTGTGCAGGAAGTGTCGTGTTTCACTGACAGTAGCTTGAAATTAATTTAAACTAGAAATACCACTTGACGGTTGTATGCCAAGGAAGTGTTTTTGAAACACAGAACATTTTGATGTCACAGTGAAGAGGTCGGTAAACAGTGAGCTTAAATTTGTACCGTAACAGAATCTTGGTTTATATTCGATAATCTCCGTTTTTTCAGCCACCATTTTACAATACAGGAATAGTATGAAGCCCACTTCCTGTTCACAGTTTTATTTGATACAGCCAAACAGTTTATGTTGGGGCGGCACTCTTTCTTGATTAGCATCTACACTCTTTGTGTCCGTGGTGGCAGGCACGCAAAAATGCAGGTACCACTTGCAGTTCGGGCAGCTACCCTGGAGCAAGCGAAATTTTGAGCTAAGAGGTAAGTAGGGAGGTCTTGTCGCTGGTAAGATGCAGTGAAGTTTAACAAAGGTTTATTTACACACACTACCCACGTGGTTATGATACAGAGCTGGTTGAAAATCTGCCAAGTAACCATTTAAAGAGATAACTTCCTCAAACGAAAGACACAAAGGAGGACTGAACAGTAAATCATGCCTACATGTGTGTTTGCTCAGCAGGGATGACATGAAATGAGAAAAGTCGATCTACAGGAGAATAAATATTTCAAAGCAATACAGAATGCCTGAGAGCTTCACTGCATTATATTCCATTATATTCTGCATTGTCACCTGCTGCCTGAATTTTGTGTTTACATATAAAGACATCTCCACCATAAATTGATGCAAAAAAAAAAAAATCACCAGAATGCAGGATATGAAGTGTCTGATGCTCAAATTTGATTCGTAAAATTGATTGATCTTGGTTTGTATTAAAGAACGAGAACACGAAGCTACACACAAGCACACACACACAAGCACATACTTGCCCCACTTGCAAGTAGCCTACATATTCAAGACAAGGTGAAGGCTAATGGGAAAGCTTCAGCAAAGACTAGAACAAGGGTATTTCGAGAGCGGGGGCTATAAACAGAGCCAGAAGCGCATAAAAAGGGAACAGAGAAGGATGCAAAGAGACAAGAAGTCAATGAGCGTAACGTCATGAGCGCACTCTGCTCCCTCTCGAGCAGCTACGGAACAACAAACTTTTCCTCAGCTTGTTTATTGCGGTGGCATTGGCAGACGCGTGTGTCTCTTTCTCATTAATCCATTTCTTAATTACAGAGCAGAAGGAAAATGCAGAACTGCTTCGGCCCCGAATTTCTCCTAATGAGCCTCCTCCCTTTCTTTCTCCAGCCTCCCGTCTTCTCACTCCTCTGCCTGCCTGCCTTGGTCTCTGTTTCTCACTGCACCTGTGTCTGTCTCCGTAGCGTTGTTTCATATAAGTGCCAACAAAATTCAAGGCAAACTTTAGAGAGATTGCAAAATTGAAATGCTAATTACGTGCATATTTATCAGCTGGCTTTATATGAATAAACATATTTATTTAATTTCATCAGTAGGAAAAGAGGTCCTCAGCAAGTTTTGGTCATATTCTATTTTTCCTCACAGCATGTATGAAATGTCTTTTGGCTCTGTTGTAAGCCTTTTACATACAAATGTTCATGTTGTATTCAGTCAGTAAATGCCTTTCTGTTCCTGTCACATCTTAATCATCAGAACACCTTTCTATTCCAATTAAGCATACATTTTTGTCTTTTGTGTTATTGAGGCCATTTATTCAAGCTTTTCTGTTTCTATTCTGCTCATTCATTTTCATAATTGCTAAATCAAAATTTGCATAAATACTACCCAGCTGGTAGTTCTCTCCTAGCTTCTCTTTGTACTCGTTATTGTTTGCGTCTCTCTTAAACTCTGGCCTCTTCTATTTATCTCTCTAGCAGCCTCTGTCTCGGTCGCTCCCCCTTTTTTTGTTCCTCTCCCTGCACTGTAAAAAGATTAAATAACTCATACCCTGCCTGCTTCGGTGTAAAAATAGCATTCTTGCTTAGTTAACAGCCCTTGTTATAGCAGAATATGTATGTTTATTTGGAAAACATGTAAGATTTCTTTTCTCTCAGTGTGTGTGTCTGTGGCTTTTATTCCGCCTCAACAGACCGAACAGACATTCTCTTTTGTGACTATGGATTTTCTGCATACAATTCATTTGGTCTAATAAACACAGAACTCAATTGATAATGATGAGTGTGTGTGTCCTCCTTGAGCACGGAGATAATACATAATGGAGATTGATTACTGCGGCACCGACCGGAGGAGCTGATCTGATAGGTTAGTGTGTGTTTGTCTGGGGCGGGTTGGACATGCTTTATTGAGAGTTGTTTATATGTCAGATGCTCCGTATGCGTGTTTAATAGCTGGCTGTTCTGACTTTCAGAAAAGTGGATGGCAGAGAGGAAGAAGCAGGGGTAAAAAGATTAGACAGTATAAAATAATGGATGTAATGACCGTGACTTCAGCCATCAGTTTGTGGACTTCCATTTTGAAGCCTCTAAACTGGCATTTTGGCCGTTGCCATCTTGGATTTTTGGAGCCAGAAGTGACCGTATTTGAAATAGAGTGCACGGCTAACTCTAACACGAGCTGCTAGCTTGGTTAGCATGTTGCATTTACAGCTATGGTTAACTGTGGTAATATTAATCCTAATTTTTGCTTGCAGAGTTAAAACCATTAAAACAAAATGTACTTACCAAAAAAACTGAACATCTGACTCCATAGAGGGTCCTTTACTAAGACTTTTAGGTGATCAAAACATTACAGTTATCTTTCATTAACTGAAAATACACTGAAAATACACAGAAATAGCATCAGATATGGCTACACCTATACTGAACCCCTGAATCAGGGATTACACCATTTTTATGTTACCTAACCAATGTTGTCGCCCACCTGTAGGGCTGGGTTTCGGTACTCATTACCTTTATGGTATCAACTGCAACAACCCAGTACCAGTGAGCTTTAAAACTTCTCCAGTCAAACAATACCATGTTCTTTTTTTGTGCAAGGGGGCTCATGATAGACTGTTCCGACTCCCCGCCATATCAGCAAACTTTTTGTTGCTGGCGTCTCTGAAGCTGCTCTTCTTCCCGTTAGCATGAGCAAACAAAACAGTAACATCTAACATTCGAGCTATTAAACAGTCCCAAGAAACTCCAATTCACACCAAAACGATTCAACTACACTGTTAGCCCTGTTAAAAACCGTCAGGTTATGTTAGCCATGTGATGCTAACAGTTAGCCCTGTCAGCTGTGTGTGTGTGTGGGTGGTCTCTCACAGCTCACACTCCTGCAGCAGCAGCAGCAGCTATAACTGATACAGTCTCTGGTGCGGTGAAGTCAAGTGCAGTGTATCGACAGAGTTAGCATTTTAGTGTGCTGAGATGCCACAAGAACAATCAAAGTATGGCTATACTACATGCCGGTCCATTCAGATTATTGGTATTGAATGGAATAGACTTCTCTATTGGTATTGGTATCACTTTAAGGGTACAGGTATTGTAATTTTTAACAATACCCAGCCCTACCCACCTGTTATGCATACTTTTAAGCCTTAGTAACATTAAAAGAGGTTAGTTACATAAAAATTCATTTTGTATAGTTATAATGAATGGGGAAATTAGCCATAGAGACCAAAATCATTTTTGTACCAGGCATTTTTTGTAAATTTCTGCTGTAAAGTTGGCCATTTCAACATGGTGATTGTCTCACTTCTGGAGCCAAGTAGCCATTCGAGGAACTGCAGTTTTTGGCTTCATTTTTTAGCCTTCGATGTTGCTGTACTGATCTTAGAGACAGTAGGAGTTTGACAATTTGGGCCACAGCCAACAAACACACACACACACACACACACACACACACACACACACACACACACACACACACAGTTTTGTGAAGTGATGACAAGCACAAGATAAAAGTCATATTTCCAGATAATGCTGATGTCTCAGATCTGGCACCACACTTTAAGTGTCTCGACAGTGCCTTTGTAAGTGTGTGTTTGTGTGTGCACACGTGTTGGCTTCTTTGTTCGCATGTCTGAGATAATGTCACATACTGAGACAGCACGATATCAGAGGAGTGTGTGTGTTTATGCATCGGTGTAGTGCCCTTCAATCTGTGTGCTTGTTGACTGTACGTGCTGTGATGTGTGTATATGCCTCTGTGTCACATTTAAAAGGCCTTCTCCCCTTATCTCTCTATAAGGATTAGAGTGCATAAGCCAGGCCTGAGGGCTCTGATTTCCCATATCAAACACTATCAACAATCGCTGGACGCCGGCACTGAGCTCTCTATTAAAGACCCTCTCATATCCAACAGACAGCAATCTAGCAAAGGTAATGGGCCATAGATTGCCCTGATTTGACGCTGCGAAAATGGGATTATTCAGCTCCATTGAGATTGTCAAAGAAAAGGGGTTACAAATAGTCCTCAATTGGAGTTCGTGATAATTTGTCTTTTTGCTCAGCAAAGTGCCTTTCAATGACTGCATTCGAGGCATTTTGATTATGGGTGGCCACAACATTTAACCACCAACTTAATTTTGGTTTTACAGCCAAAATAACTGATAAACTAAGTATACGTGTCAGAAGTGTGCCCCCTAGCATCTGCTAGTAATGTCATGTTGTACTGACACACCCTAGAGTGCATCTTTACATTGCTAGAGCAAGGTGAGAATTTAAAGCACTGGATGGAAGCAAAAAACACAATGTTACTCTAAAAGATTTTTGCAGTATGGGTCTGATTATGGTTATGACGGCACTTTCTTTTCCAAATTCATTACTGAGAATGAACTCTAAAAATGTGGGCAGATAATCTGTTACCCCTTTCCAAATTTAGATTCTTGGAATCTTGGTGCTATCCAGTGAACCAGCCGATGTTTCTGGCAGTTTCAATCAGAACCATTGTAATCAAGGATGCGTCAAAACAAGGTATAGTTCGAAATACTCTAAATGGTTCAAAATTAGCTGGGGGAATCCGAATGACACCCATTCAATATTAGTGGAAATGGGGTAAGCACCAGCACACATTAGCGCCACCAATTTTTTATTTTTTTAGAAAGAAGAAGAACACCAAATGCTGAACTCCATTACACAATCTGTCAATTGCAACCTTTGATCTAACTGACAGTAGTTGTGTAAGCACATACACCAGTCAGCCATAACATTAAAACTACTGACAGATGAAGTGAGTAACATTGGTCATCTTGTTACACTGCAATGTTCTGCTGGGAAACCTTGGGTCCAGACATTAATGTGGATGCCACTTGACAGCACCACCCACCCAAACAGCATTGAAGACCAAGTTCACCCCCTCATGGCAACGGCACTCCCCAATGGCACTGACGCCCCCATGAGGACAATGTCCCATGCTACACCACACCACACCACACCACACCACACCACACCACACCACGAACACTGCTCAGGAAGGCCCTAGGAATGTGACAAAGACTTCAAGGCACTGACATGGCCTCCACCGTCCCCAGACCTCAATCCGACTGAGCATCTCTGGGACATGCTTGTACTACCCTTCGCAAGCCACAGGACTTAAAGGATCTGCTGCCAACACCTTGGTGCCAAACACCACAGGGCACCCCCCAGGTCCTATGTCCATGCCTTGACAGGTCAGAGCCAAGTCTAATCCGATGAGGCCCCACCGTGGATCAGCCTTGGCTCTGGGTTACCGTGCCATTCCATGGTTCCTTGATCAGACTGGGATGGGGGAAATCCCAAGGTTTCTGAGCAGAACACTGCATTGTAACAAACTGATCACTGTTATTAACTTCACCCGTCAGTGACTTTAACACTGTGGCTGATCTGTGTGGCTTTTCTGTGCAATTGCCGACTTTAACACACATTTCGGGGTGTAATCACTTTAATTTTTTTTCCTCCGAAAAATGATGAGCAAACCAGTGAAAAATGTAAATTTCCTGCAAGTTGAACATAAGTATCAGTAGCATACTTTGTTACGAATTGTGCACTTCATGGATTGGTTTGATGGATGGGGGTAGGGCAGTAATAATTTAAAACATTTTTACACATGGAAGATATTTTGAATGAAATAAGACTTGTTTTCAGAAAATATGGAAGATATGCCAATAAAGGCTTAATTTATACCTCCTAGTATGTCACTTAAAACCAGTCTACAGAGCATTACTGTGAATTTGGCCCCACTTCTGTAATGGTTTGTCTGCACAGCACACAACAGTTAAAGACAATAGGTGACTACTAAGCCATTTTTCAGTGAAAGGGGAAAGCTGAAGGGCTGAAACAAGTTGCATTCATTGGAGATGGACTTGTGATCCCAGTGTACCACCTCCTACAGGGGCCAAAGTGATCTCAACATTACTGTGATTCAGAGGGTTCTTCCTAAACTAATACTGCCTTCCAGCCAGACCCAAGGCATTCAGTGCCTGCGGCAGAGTGAGAACACATTTCTGAGTTTGGTTTAGATAGCCATTTGGTACAGTGCACGCCTGTAATATTTGGCCCTTTTCCTGGGTGGTTGTATGTTACAAAACACACTGAACACAGTAAAGCTCTGCACTAGAAAAAGGTAAGAAGGGAACTGAGAAATAAGGAGGGAAGGAGATGAGGTGAAAAACGCCGGCTTGAAATCCCCTGGGGGAAGAGATGTTTTTGGGAAGCTGTCTTGGCCATAAGCGGAGACTGACAAAATAGATAAATCCACTCTTGTCGATGCCGCCTGTCTGGGACGAGCTCCCGCCCAATGAATATTTTAGTATAGCTGTAAAACGTTGGTTTGCTGCACACTAAACAACTTTTAGACTGTCTTGTTTTAGTCCATTTTGTGATATTTTTTGGAATCTCTTAATATGACGAGTAAAACTGTCAGTGAGTGACGTGCTTTGCATCACTGCTTAGGAAAAGTCAGCGTATTCGGGGATCCTGAAATGGATTGAGTGAGTTAGAGAGCATAAAGCCTAGTTTATTGAAGGAAAAAATTGTGGGATTTTCGTTCATTTGGATGCAAACATTGCTGCTCACACCTGCTCTCAACACTAAACTCTACAGTTATATGGCAGCAGCGAGCACTCTGCAAATGCTTAACTAAAATAAGACAAAGGCAGAGTGTGTCCTGCCTGCAGGTATAAAAGGATGCTTTTGATGTCACCCTTCCTGCAGAGATATTTCAGCTCAGGCTGAGTGGCCATTAATGGAGAGTTGAATGTTTTTTTTCTGTCTGCATTATGATTCTCCTGAGAAGCGCAGGTCCGGTGATAAATGAACAGACACCTGGGAAATATTGGAGCCGATGGGAGCCATTTTGGCGCCATTATTCTCAATAAAAAGCAGGTCAACGTGCCTCCCTTCCCTCCTGCCCCCCCCACTCCCTCCTCCACGTGCCATTAAAAGGCCTCAGTGAATGGTGCAGGGGAACATCATTAGCAAGTAGATGAAAGAGAGGCCATAGTGTCCTGGGAGGAATGCACTGATGTTTCTTTCTGAATGATGCTCCTAAGAAATAAAAGACCCTGAATTTGTTTTTGAGGGAGAGCTTTGTGGTTGAGTGGGAGTGTGCGTGTGTGATGTATAAACTGGTGTGTCGAAGAAGGAGTTATTGCTTTCTTGTCAGTGTTTTGAGTAAGTTCCCTCTCTTGGTTGCATATTAGTGTTGAACACAGGTGTGTATGTTCTGTGATGCCTCTCTACAAACACCATCCAGCCTGTATGTCTCCTGTTTACGAGCATCGGTGTTGCCGAGTTTCTTTCCATTGCCTACATGTCAGCACCGGTGAATTGTTTTTCCTCCGCAGCCCCTCTTGCTCTGCTGTGGCTGAAGATTGGAGTCCTGACCCAACGTCTGGAGGACGGTCTCTATCTCATGCTGGCATCTGACAGCCAATAATGAAAGCATTTGAGGTCTTCATGTGAGCCTGTGTTCCCTTCCTGCCTCCTGCCTTTCCTCTAGCCTTTTTTTTTCCTGTTTCATCTCCGTCCTCCGACTCTCGCTTACTGTAGCCTGACATCCTGTGTCTGTCCATCAGTCTTCTTGACCCTTAACTGCATCCTCGCCGATGGAATGGTCCATCTTGCTAAAGTGTTGGCTATCAGAGAGCTTGCTGTGAAGCCGACAAGTGATGGAGTGTGCTATCAGTGCCAGCGCATGCTGTACTCTACCCCCGGACACCTTCCCTTCATGTTGGGGAGCTGTCTCCAGCTGTGGCCTTCAACCTTTGACTCATTGACTGTATTACATTTTGTCAGACAACAGATGTGCATGTACACTATGAAATTAGCTAAGGATTTTGGCCTGATGCACTTAATGTATATAATAAATCATGCTTTAGAGACAGTGCAGTAAAGTCAGCATGAGAAGCTTTCAGAGCCTACAAGACTAGGCAGTGCTGGCTGCTGACAGGATTCCTCATTGGGGAGAAAATCCCAACAGTACATGTATTGTACTCTTACTGAAGGAGACAGGCTGGAATTGGCAAAAGACAGATTACCTGGCAAGCTAAAGCCCATTCGGACCCAGTTATAGACACTGCACCTGTCTACACTGCAGACAGACTGCACGGTTTATTGTATCATGATTTTATGTCTTACATATAGGATTCTTGCTCATCCTGACACCATTTTAGGTATTCAAAAATACAAATCTTGAAGTGCACAGCATTTTAGAGCACTTCTAAATTGCTTTTGGTTTTAAAAGTCACTATCGCTGAATCATCAACAGCTTTATTCAGGTGTCAACTCTGACTGGACAAGCATTAAGTCCAATTTCTGGGTAAGAGACCCCTCAATTTCTCAACTTGCAAGCAACTGCATTTTAACCGTACCCAACATTTTTTATAGTTAGTCACTGACACAATAACAAATGAGGTGAGACACACTGAAAATACTGGAAAAGTAGCTCTTATCGCTTTAATAGGCTTTATTTCAGAGGTTTATTTCAGGTCCCTTCTTGAGCAAAAAAAGTAATTAGTGGTCACATATAGGTGTCAGAAAATCTGTTACTTATTACTTCAGTTCAGAGTGTTTTGATAGCTCTTACTATATGTTCAATCAAAATGACAGTGTGTCCCAAAAAACAAAAGGTCACTGAGCTAGTTGGGGAACCATTATAGATGGTAAGCTAACAGCCAACACGCTAACTGGCTGAGAACATGCTGGCACTAGTCTGTCACAGTCATGGGCCCAATAGGTCTCTGGGCTAACTAACTGGCAGTTATAAAGTTTGTTAGCTTGGCTTCCTTTATTTTGGACTTTCTGGCTCTCGCTTCCCTCAGAGGTCAGCACTTTCTGCTGGTCAAACAGTGCATGTCAAAGCTCACCAAAGTTGAACTCTACATGAGTCCAGAGATTCCACTGAAATGAATATATTCTATTGCAAAACTTGGTTGTTTTTAAATGCTGCTGTGACGTGGACTTACAGGGTAAATTCTTTTTTTTTTTTTTTTTTTTTTTTTAAACGCAGACTGTTTTTTCCCCATGTTTTTTTGTTTCTAAATGACAATTTTTGAAATTGGTCCAGTATTGAGCAAAAGGCTGCAATGTAAACTCAGGGCATGTTCGCACGTTATGTCTACTAATAGTGCTTATCTTTGCCACTGACAGGCTCAGATTATAATTCCAAGTGTCTGACAAGTCATGGAAAGGATCCCCACAGAGACAGCCCTTTTTGTTAAAGAGTAAGAACCTTTTTGTTTAACCAGAAACAGCCCTGAAATCACCATGGCCAAACCAGCCAGACTCCATGTAAATAAACAGTAATTTTATCATGGCAAAACACACTTTATTCAAAATAAACAGGAACAAAATAAAACTCACAAAATTCATCTTGGCTCATCTCTCTGATGTTCCCACAATCTTCAGCTTGGATTTGATTAAAATGAACCCTTAATTTACCCAGTTAAATGTTAAAATATGCTGACTCTTTATATGCTTAAATACTGTTTATTTAAACGGAGTCTGGTGGGTTTGGAGATGGCAAATTTGGGGCTGTTTCTGGTTTAACAAAAAGGATATCACTCTTTCACAAAAATATCAATCTCTGTAGGGATTCATTCATTCATTCATTCATCTTCTAACCGCTTCATCCTCTTGAGGGTCGCGGGGGGGCTGGAGCCTATCCCAGCTGACATCGGGCGAGAGGCAGGGTACACCCTGGACAGGTCACCAGACTATCGCAGGGCTGACACATAGAGACAAACAACCATTCACGCTCACATTCACACCTACGGACAATTTAGAGTTATCAGTTAACCTAGTCCCCAGTCTGCATGTCTTTGGACTGTGGGAGGAAGCCGGAGTGCCCGGAGAGAACCCACGCTGACACGGGGAGAACATGCAAACTCCGCACAGAAGGGCTCCCACACCCGGGATCGAACCGGCAACCCTCTTGCTGTGAGGCGACAGTGCTAACCACCACACCACCATGCCGCCATCTCTGTAGGGATTCTCTACCTAAATTGCCAGTCATTTTAAATAATAATCAAAACAAGCACTTATAGTGGACATAAATTGACAGAGTAAACACGTCCTGAGTTTACCTTACAGCCTGTTTCACTGCTGCAGCCCTCTCACTCAATACTGGACCAATTTCAAAAATTGTTGTTCCCATTAGTCACTTAGACACAAAAGCATGGGAAAATAGGGTCCGGGTTGGAAATAATACAAAACTTACCCTTTAACACCTCTGATAAACCCACTGTTTGCTGCCTGCCAAGCACCAAATAGCAGACTAGCTACTGTATTTTATGTTAACAGTCTCATGTTTCACAACAATAGAAATTAATCAATTACTGCTTTTAGTGTTTATTAGAATAATACTCCTGACATCCAGCCCTACACCACTCACTACTGCACTACTAACAAGGACATTTACAGTAAGCTGGCTACAACTGCATGGCATAATTAGGAGGTGAGTGAGGGTTAATGAAAAAGGCTTGACTAAATGTTTTGTGGCTGGGCTCTGGTAATGCAGCCATGTTCCCTTGGCTACATTTCAAAACACCTCTGTGACAGCTCCAGCCCCAAACATGGTGAGCTCTCATGTTTTGCTTATGTAATGAGCCCCCTCCACCACCACAGCTGAAATGCAATTATCATTTGGCTGACACTAAAATGCGTTTTCTCGCCCGTGGCCACTCACGATGCTATTTAGAATTTCTCAACTTTAGGCGAGGGAAAAAAAAGGAGATTTCTCTCTCTCTCCTGTCGTCCTACTTTTTGGGGGTGAGCCGGAAAGGAAGAAGGGGAGAGCTACACGAGAGAGTAGGAGGGTGAAGAGGAAGAGGAGGAGAGAAAGGATGCAGTAGGAGGAGGAGAGGGATGATAGGAAAAGAGAGGAGAGGGAGAGTTTCTGGGAGGCTGCGATAATGAGGACAGTTAATTCAGAAACAGGGTGTGAGAGGCAGAGATTAGCCCGCTAGCAGGGCGATGCTGTCCACAGATTTTCTGCTCTGAATGGCTGTCAGTGAGGGCTGAGGGGCTGGGACGGGCCACCGAGCCGAAAGGAGAGGAGCGACAGTTTTAATTAAGGAAGTGTTTGGGTATATATGCATTTCCAGGTCGACTTATGCAGCATGGGAGGCAGACAGGGAGAACGGATGGTGGAAGAAAGATGAGAAGGATGGCTGAGAAAACTTTCCATAATGACTGCTGTTAAATGTTGGCAAAGGCTCCAGGTGGTCTTTATTTTTCATCATTAATTATGTGTTCTCTCTACTTCCCCTGTATGCTTTCATATTTACATAACACACTTATTATTTTATCTGACAACCCAATCGCCAAAATAAGTGTTGGTATTGCCCATTCCTGTGAACCACTGATACGTTACATTTGTATGTGACAGTGTTGTCTCTGGGAAAAAATAAATAAATAAAAAAAAAAACAAACACTTTTTGTGGCACTATAATAGGCAGGAAATGCGGCAATAGCTTGGTATAAATAACTCCTTTTTGTGGCACTATTTCGGCAGGAAACATGGTGGTGTCTTGGTAAAAAATAACCCCTTTTTGTGACACTAACCTGGCAAGAAATACAGCAATGCGTCTGTAAAAAAACCAACCGGTTTTCGTGGCACTATCACTGCAGGAAAAGCAGTGCTATCTCTGTAAAAAACATTGGCTTGTCATTGCGCTATCCTGGCAGGAAATGCAGCAATATCTCTGTAAAAACAATCGCTATTTGTGGCACTGTCCCGACAGCAAACACATAGATGTCTTGGTAAGGCATTTCCGCTTTTTGAAGTGCTACCTTCAGAAGACACACAGTGATGGTTCGCTAAAAAACAACCACATGTAGTGGCAAAGAAAATGCTGGAAAATGCAGAGATGACTGGCTAAAACACAGCAGTTTTGTTGTTGGTATCAAACAGTGGTCTTGCTTAGGTATCACGCCATCCACCATCCCCTCCCCCTCTACATGACAAAGTCAGCTCATGTAATGCGTCACTTTAGAAACATGGATGTGACACGCATAAAATGTACAAGTGTAACGCATCTGTGGTTTGCAGAAACATACAATACAAAACATTTCTTTGGGCAACTGGGCTTTAACCTGACTCATATTTACCTGTATTCGTACATCTAGATTGACAAAATTGAACCATGCTCTATCCTTCTCCTCTTCAGCTGTCAAGTATTTCTTTTTCTCTGTCCTTTTCAAGTGATCTGGAACCAGTGGCTGAAAGTTTGACACAGGAAGCCAAGCCAGCCATGCCCGCTGTCAAAACTAAGAAAACAGCATGGGCTGGTTGGGGGTGGACATTTTGACAGTCTGGTCTTTTATCTACTGAAAAGTGGAATCATAAAGGATGCAGTGGATGCAACGCAACACGCAGTGCAGTGTTAATTAAAGTCAGTGCATAAGCTACTGTGACTATGATCTGTTTACACTTTCTTTTTTTTTTTACACTAAACCTTGTGACCTTCACTGGTGTTGGAGGGCAAACGTCTGCCTCTCACACATTCCTCTACATCCTCCACTTCATCCCTTTATCTCCAGCTCAATCCCCCTTTGCTCATCTCTGCTTATTGTCCCGAGCCTGTGCCTAAATGCAGCTCTTTCATCTTTGTTTTTATCTGTCAGATCAGTGAGGCGCTAGTCCCACTCCACACAACTCCTCAAAATATAAAGTTAGAAAGTCTCCCAAATCCGGGCAGATCAATAGATAAGGGTTGGCAGGCCTAGCTAATGGAATGCAGCTCGTGCCCTAGATTAGGATGTTTTCCTTTTTGCTTGGCTGTCCTCAAACCACCATGAAGCCATAAAAAATGTTGGTTGTGGAGTTGGGGGGGGGGGGGGGGGGGGGGGGGGGGGGTTACGTGGCCCCCTGACCACAGCACCAGCTGGGGGATTATCCCGTTGAGCGGATCCAGGGAAGAGGGGCCTCGCTGTGNGTGAGGGGGGGGGGGGGTGGGGGGGGGGGGGAAATAGACCACAGGCTGGTTGCTTGCTGAGACAGACAGGCAGATGGGCAGACTAACAAGCAGATAGATGGATTTATGAACTACGAAAAGACTGTCAAACAGCCAAGTGAATGACAATGTGCTTTTACTGCAGTTAATAAATAAAACAGATTATAATAATGATCTTTATCTAGGCTATACGGCACTTTTAAAAACTGTAACAAAGCAGTAAAAGCAATAAATATGTCATCTCCATGAATGATACACTCATTGTTTGGTGAAATCAGTATCACATAAACAAATGTTGTGGCATCTCACAAAGAGCAAACAATGCCATTCTTCAATGTCATGCTGCAATGATAGTTCAAAAAAGGATGATCAGAATCTTAAATGTTGTTGTTTTGGCCATCATTTTATTAGTTTAACTCACAAAAGTAGCTGCAACCATGGTGATGTTGTGATGGGAGTGGAAAAGAAAAGTATCGCAACTCAAGTGCCACAGACACAGTGAGACGCATGCTTTTACAAAGCAACAGTAGTTAGGAGAAAATGTCTAGATAATCTCAAATTCCAGTGTAACGACTGTAAAAAAGGCTGTGTTTATGTGCACTGAAGAAATAAAGCACCTGTTAAATTCCACGTTATCATGACGTTTCCCTGCCATTCCTCACCACAGAGTTCCCGGACTATAAAAGCTAGCTAACAGCTACGAGCTGGGCTAAAGCTAACTAAGTTAGCCTAAAGAAACCAGAGGTCTGTCAGCTACGGTTCAGTGTCACATGGCTAGAAAGGTAACATTAACATTGACATTAATCTTCAAGAGAAGTCTGTCTGATAAACTACCAAAGCATGCACCTCTAGTAGCTGACCACAACCTGAAAATGAGTGAGGAACAGGAGGGGAGCAACATAAGGGGAAGCCTCATTAGTGCTACATCGTAGGCAACTGGACTTGCTTGTGTTTCTTAAAAAACATTTCGCCTCTCATCCAAGAAGCTTCTTCAGTTCTAAATGACTGGTGTGGCATCACAGACTTTAAAATCTGTGTGGGTGTGAACCCTTACAGAGTTGTTGAGGTCGCATCTGAGTTGTTGTTTCACTTGTTAAGGTCACATGTGAGTTGCTGACCCATCCGGCTATCTTGTGTGTTGTATGGGACCAGGTGTCAATGGGTGCGAAGTCGTCTGGGGAGGGATCCCAAGACTGCATTGTAGGTGAGTGATAAGTGGTGTTGTAGGCTACCTCCTCTGTTTAACGATGGTCGTTCCAGCTTGACGTAGGTGGCTTCTTTCACGCCTCTTTCAAACCATCTGTCTTGATGGACAGTGGACAAGTCCAATTGCCGACGATGTAGCACTTATGATCACCATGATCTGGATGATGAGAATCTTCACTGACAAAAGGGAAAGCCCTTATTTTAGTGAGTTGTTGATCCACCTGGCCACCATGTGAGCAGTTAGGGTCAGGTGGGACCAGGGGTGAATGGGTGTGAAGTCGTCTGGGGAGGGATCCCAAGACTGCATTGTAGGTGGGTGATAAGTCCATACCAGTCATTTAGAACTGAAGAAGCTTCTTGGATGAGAGGTGAAACGTCTTCAAGAAACGCAAGCAAGTCCAGTTGCCTACGCTATAGCACTTATGATATCGCAATATATATTGCAGAAATAATATACTGTAATGCCATTATTTTCCAATATTGTGTTGCCAAAGTGAATATGATGTTACCAATAGGAAGGACCACTACAAAAACAAGACCCAAGTTGGACAGTAACACAATGGTACTGTACTGGTAAGCTCCCACAAAGGACTGTGTGCCACTGTATGAATGTGAAGCTAAAAAGAACAAAGAGTTCAGCTGACTTTCCCGCCATAAAACACAATGACAAGTGAACATGCGGCCAAACCTACAGAGAGGCGGGCATACAAGTAATCAACTGCAACACGAACGGACAGCACAACCCATAAGTGGCTTTTCTCACAGCACTGATGGGACACTACGGGGAGGTGAGTCTGACTAAAGTGAGCAAGAGACAAACTGAGGATGTCAATGATGTAAGAATCTGAAGTCGAGCCCGCACAGGAAGAGAGCGGGGCAGCAGAAACTCCAATTGGCTTTTTCTGATTACATTTTTGCTAAATGGGATTAGTGAAGAGGGTTGGACACAGTGAGCCACAGAGAGCCCAGTGGAAGAAGTGGGAAATGCTCATAAAAGATGGATATCTTTCTCTCACTCCATCTCTTTCACTTTATCTCGCCGCTAATAGCATTTTCAGGCATCGCTCGAACAATGAATGTACCATTTCGTCTTCCGCAGCGTGGCTCTGAAGTTAATATTTGCATGTTCTTCTGAGGCAGAGGTCTGTCTGTGTTCAAACGAGCTCAGAAATCAACAGAGGACCTTATTGCTGTTGAGACAGGCTCATGCGGCATCTTTGAGAGAAACAGTCTCCTTAGAAGTTCAAATCTAACAACGCTGATACATTTTGCTGCATTTCTGAAGCCCAAACTAAAACAAAACAATTGTCTTGTACAACTTTGTAAGGTTAAGGAGATACAGAGACTTTCCTGAGTGAGAACTGAACATTGTCCTCTGAGTGACTCTGAAGCTTTGCTGTATTAATTAAAGCTAAATTAAATTCTGGAGATCAGAAATGAACAGCATGGACCAATGCCTCAGTGAGCAACACTGATGGGAGAGAAAAGACATTGTTTTAAACACAGTATTTCAACAGTGATTGGTAGGAAATGCAATTAAAAAACATGTACAATCCAATTCTAATGCTCTTACATTTCATTAAGGGGGTGCATTGAGTTCGTGGCACAATAGTGTTGAGGTGAGTTATTGCCCAAAATGTTAACAGTGCTGCGAAAGACTCTCTGGAAGGTGCACTGTGTGTGATTTGTCAGAGAAATGGTTTTCACTGCCACGGACCTAAAATTATGGCACACTGTTAAGAAATTCTAACAATTTCAGCTTCTAATATTTCAAGTGTCAAGTGCTTTGTGGTTGGACAGAAAGGCCTTCCACTTCATGATCAATTATGCCGATGCCTTAAAAAAAAAAACAAGGAAAAAACTACCTTCCTACAAGCATAAAAAGGGGACAAACTGGATACAAAATTGAGCGTGAAGCACATTCTCACCAAGGTGCAAAGCCACTTGAGATTTTGATTATCATCCCAATCAAGTAAACGGCTCTTCACAGGAGAGGTTTCACATTGTCTGACATCAAGTGATGATGGCAGAAGGCAGAGGGAGGCAGGGGAAACAGAAAATGAAAATTATTAACGGAAGATGACAATGAACGGCAACTTCGGCAACAAAAGTCTCCTGGAAAGAATGGCGGAGAATTGAAAATTGTGTGGTGGAACAGAAATAATGGATAAAAAAAATCACACTAAAAGGAATGTTGAGTTACTTCTTAATGTTGGCAATAGAACTCAGATTTTGGGGAATGATGTGAAATATATCACTTTTGTTAAAATGCTGCCTTTTCATCTAAGTGGGTATCATCTGTGTGGGTTTCAGTGAAGCCAGACTAAATGTTGGCTTTGTACATCTCTGCAAAGTTTCTTTACATTTCAACAATGCCTTGATTAGTGTGTTTAGGCTCGAAGACCACTTGATTATGGTTGGGAAGAGATCTTCTTTTGGCTTAAAACCCACTTTTGGCAGCACAATCCTGGCAACAATGTCTTAATATAAAAAAACATTTTGTGGCACTATCTTGGCAGGAAACGCAGCGATCCCTCACTAAAAACCAACTTTTTGTGGTACTGTCCTGGCAGGAATGATGCAGTTGTTTTGAATGATACTCATTCAAAACAACTGCTTTTCCTGGCACAACCCCTGGTGAAAACACCAAAGAAGAAACATCCACTTTTCATGGTTAAAAAGCTCATGGAAATGCAGCGATTACTCACTAAAAAACAACCAGTTTTGTCTGTTGTGTGTTGAACAGTGGTCTGCAGCCTGGCAGGCGTCTCGCCCAGATGTCACATCATCCACCTTCCCCTCCACCTCCTGATTACAAAGTCTGCTCACACAACTCAAGCTCAAGTCACTTTCGAAAGGTTGATATGCTACACATAAAAATGTACAAATGTAATCCATCTGTGGTATGAAAAACATACACTGCCAACATATTCTTGGCGAGTGAATTGGTATCCTTTATCCACAAATTTCAGAGTATGTGACCACTTCCAAAACAAACACAACTCAAACAAAACAAACAAACAAAAAAAAGCACTTACAGGTACATAAATCCGTCATACCCTCCAGTCTGCAGCCTCCATCAGCCCCACAGTGATAAACTGCAGGCTGCAGTGCTTCAGATGAAGCCTTGTGCAACTGTTTTTACACAGGAGTGAGGCAGAGTAAAAGCTTGAGTAATTATCCCCAATATTTTCATATCAATATTTCTAAATCCTTTCCAGTGCTGTTATAAATAGTGAGTGAATTCTGTCATGAAAGTGGCAAAATACAGCTGCTGTGCCAAAGTGATAGGAGAGCAGCTCATGTCACTAGAATTAATCAGCACAGCTGTCGCAACTGACTGGTGAAGACGGAGCCATTATTCACAGTCTATGTGGCGCACATGGAGAAAAAACTGAACTGACTATAGCCTAATTTTAAAAGTAAAGCCAACCAAAATCAGTGCTGTTTGTTTACCACTTGATTTAGTTCGACTTTCTGTTTTATAGCCTAATATATTTTATATTTCTGACACTAATGCTGAGAGTAGCCTCCCTCTATTTTTTTCCATTGCTGTTTCCTTTCAGTTTTCTAATTAGGCTTAATCACTGCTTTCTGTTCAGGAAAAAAAGGCCTATTGAATTTATTTTAAACCATTTGTTTTATTTTGTTGTTGAGTACAGATTTGGCTTGCCTAATAACAAAAGACTGTGCAGTCTGAAAAAAAAAAAAAAAAAAAATCAGTAATATGGTTATTTAAAGCACAGAGGAGAACATTTGTCTCTTACAGATTGAAATAAACCAGCCATAAAAGATAACTGTGTGTGACGTGTACCCATTTAAATTTGTAATAAAGATATTTTAAGCTCAGAAATGTAAAGTGCCCCTCAGTGATTAAAGGGAAATAAGGTGTGTGAAAAAGAGATATTCTGGGACACACAGTTAAGCTTTTGACATGTTAGTTTCCTGCTTCAAAGAGGCCATTTAGAAATATAAAGGTGTAATATACGCCAAGACAGATGTGCAGTATAAATGTGTCTAACATCTGGGGACCGTTTTCAGTAGAGTAATGGGTATTAATATCTTCACTTTGGGTCAGATAACTTTTGGAGGTAACACTTGCCCTCTGTGCAGACTTTTAGAATAGTCAATGATAAGGGACGTGGATGTAGAGGATTAGATAAAATGTGTGTGAATAAGTGCATTTAGTCATACTTTGATCTGGGCTTAGGAGTAGATTTTTGGGGGGGAAGCAGGGGACATGCCCCCCATGTGCGTTTGTCCACCCCAAAGAAAACATAGAAGTAGCAGGGGACTTTTAATTTGACAAAATTAAAGACATTCACACCATACATTGGTGCATAAAAATCCAGCAGAATGCAGGGCCCAGTTGTTCAGAATTATCCAAATTTGGAAATCCGATGTTTTGCTGTCCAGGATCAGCCAATCCATTTTAGTTTTGTGCCGTTTTTTTCAAAGCAACACTAGATTGGATAACCCTGATCCAAATACAAACTATTCAAGTTCACCAAATGTACATAACCTGTGCTCTTAATGGGACTACATATCAGGATGTGGGCAGTCTGTCAACAAACATCTGCATTTACAACTTATTGCCATAGGTGTCGCCAAAGAAAGCAAAATGGAGATCTTTGATTTTCGTTTGATTTTGACAGCTATTTGGGGAATTGTTTTACAACAACCTCCGAGCTAAAAACACACACACTGAAAACGGCACGTTCTGACAAGATTTAGATCATGCAATAAAGCAAGCATGCTTTGTTCTTTTGGTGAATTGCAAAAATCTACAACAAATGTAACAACTTGTGAACGCACCTCAGAAAAGCCAAGATTCCGTCTCACAGAACACTCATGCCCTATGTTGATCCATTTTCTGGCAGAGCCATTCAGAGTTGATTTGCCACATCTTTTTACCCTGGCGGCGGCATGTGCCAGTGACATTGACTTCACTAATGCGCTGATCTGTTCCACTTCACATGAGCTTCTGTGATATCTTTATAATAATGTTCTGCTAGAGCCACAAACAGCCAGCAAATTGTCTTTGCTTTTAACTGGTCCAGTGAGTTCCTCCACAGCATAGTCATGCTTCACCTCTGGGGCACTGATAATCAAATCATGTTTGTCTTTTATATCAGTTTAAGTTGAATCACACAGCTGACATATGACTGTTAATGTTTTTTGTGGTGTTTTCTTTTGCGGGTCATTTTAATGACAGCGCTTGCTTCTCCATGTGCAAATGTTCCCCCAAAAGATGTTCACCCCCGACTATTTTGCAAGAGCACTGTCACCGCATCCTGGGCTAAGTGCTGCTCAAGATGCATTTTTGTCCCCTATTGCAGAAAGGTTTCAGACCTTCTTCTAGTGCTAACATAGTGTTGTGGAGATAGGTCTGGCTATGCGAGACTCTTGGTAGCCTAATGTCTACTTTATCACTGTAACAGTTAAACTAATCAAGTTTTTTTTACAGTTTGTTCCTGAAATCCACTGTGAATCCACCTTTCGGCTGGGATCAGGATAATCCTGATTGGATCAAAGGTATCCCAATCCTACTAAAAAGTTCTGAACCACACATTTGAAGGTTTGATCTAGATCAAACCCAAGGCTGGATTACATGATCTAATATGGTTTCAGAATCCTTTTTTTCCTGTGAACAATCCATCGACAGCCCAGGAAATCAAATGTCCGATGCTCAATATTTTCTGGTGGAGGACCACGCCCAACAAAACCATTGCCTTTGGATCTTGGCAACGAAATGTTCTGTTGTTTGCCCACCCTGCTGTCTAGGTACAAATCAAACAATATTTTCCCACCCTCTGGCAAAGGCCTTGTTAAAATATGTTACTGCACCTAATATGTGGGGGGACTAAAATATTCTCAAAGACATCTAAACACTCCCCAACCCTCATTCATCTATTATTTTATGGCAGAACATGAGACCAGCGCTCCTCTCACCTCCCCTATCTCGACAGACACAAAACATTTCTGCCATCCTGTTTAGTAAGTAGTTTGGAGTACAAGAGGGGAGACGAGAACCCACCCCCCCAGCCATGTTGTCTTTGTTCTTTGGGGAGTGCTTCTGTCAGTGCTGTAAGCATCGGGCAGCGCACTGACACAGCAGAATCGTAAACAACTTCATTTACATTTAAGGCGTTTAGCAAAAGCTCTTATCCAGAGAGACTTTCCTCTGACTGAGAAGTACCTGTGATGGCTCTGTAATTAGACAGATTCTCTAGGCCTTCCGCACACTGTGACCGTCCTGATCCTTGTGGCCTTTAAGTACAGCAGAAAGTATAAAAGGAAAAATCAATTACATCTGCAAAAGTCTGAAGCAAAAAAAAAAAAAAATAAAAATAAAAAAATGATGTAATTATTTGAGAAGATGAGTTCTTTGTTTTTAAAGAATCATTTTCTTTTCATGTGCGCTGACAGGAATCGACAGGCTCGTCTACAGGCCCTGCTTAGTCGATATCTAGCAAGCGTTTCCAGCTAGTGTTTGCCATAATCATTTCGTATTTATCTTCCCTGACCAGAAATCCAAGTAATATATACTTCCAGATGGGAGAAAAAAACTGAAATATTCACTTAGAAGGGCTCATTCGTTTTCTGAGTGAATCTAAATGGCATTGATATATAGTATGATCATCACCCTTGGGGCGCCATTTACATTTAAGCTCTCAGATGGAAAGGTTACTGATTCACAACTGAATGAATCGTCCTAGTCTCTCCCCCTCCCTCCCCCTGACCCACCATCCTGGTTTCATCTATCCCAAACTATCAATCAAAGTAATTAAAAAGACATCACTGAAATGTCAATGTGCTATAATAAAGCTTATTAATAGTGCCAGTGCCGTAAGATGATGGAGGGCCAGGTGTTTGTAGCCAGAGGTAGACAGGCGTTTAAAAGGACTGTGATCACTAATTGAAAGGTCCTAGAGCCTTTTATTTTTTGTGGCTGTGACTTAAATGGAGGAAAATGATGACGATAAAATGCATTCACTTTTGGTGATTATAGTCTCTAAGTTGAATTATAGGTTTTTGAGGGAGGCAATGTTGTGTTGAACAGACAGAGGCGTTCAGTGGAAGGTAGGTGGGAGGGTGGTCTGAAGCCAGTGACCCAAATTCAGGGCACCTTTCCTAGGCCTGGCACGCACCTCGGCACCCCTCCTGTCACAACGTCCTTCAAAAGAAGGGTGGGCCTCAGTCATCAGACTAGCAATATCACTCAGACACACTCAATCTGATATAAAGAATCATGTCTCCCATAGGAGAGGTGGAAAGGACAGGGTGCTGAAAAAGAGGGCAGTAAAGCAAAAAAAGGAAAGTGGAAAGAGAGAGCGGGAACAGAGTGTGAGAGGAGTCAGAGAAAAGATGCTGAAAAACGAAGTGTCTGGGGCAAAGTGATTAAAAAGTAAATCACTCATCAGTTCTCAGTCAGAGAGATGGAGTGACAGGCACTCAGGTCACTTGACCCGACTCACTCATCATTTATGTAAATTTAGAGCAGGCAAGGACTGGCAGCATCTGAACCCTGATCCAGCAGTTCACATTGAAAGTGCTGCATGGAATGATGTTTGGAAAGGTTGTCAGTTTAGATGTGCAATGACCTACACCATTTGATGTTGGACCAATATGGTCTGAACCCTGGGTCTTCGAAATGGGGTCTATAATCCCTAGGGGAGCCTCAGAGTTACTGCAGGGGTCCGCCAAATTATTGTTTGACAATTTGAGTTTTTTTCTGAATCCAACATATTATTAGCAAAGATAAATCGCCCTATTCATAAAAATCCATTTAATTTACAATACACTACCCGCCAACCATGGATCCTAGTTAACACAGAAGCTAGCTAATGCTAAATCACTGTGCAGCATCTGTCGATAATGGCCAGCTGAACTAGTAAGCTAACGTTTACGTGCTATTGAAACACATTGGCCAATTAGCTGTATTATTATTCCAAGTGTATGGACATTCTCGTAAGTCACAACAGATTGTTTTGTAACTTGTCAAGCAAGAAACGCTGACATACCGTCCACCTCAGTAACCACCAGCGAAAATGCAGAGGGTGAGGCTTATGCACCATCCCATGCTGCAACTGCTGCTGACTTTGCAGCTATGGGCAACTGCAAATGAGACAAGGCCAAGGAATATTCAGAGAATTACCTAAGGTGCAACTCAACGTCACACAATATATGTAATATATTGAAAAAGACCCTTGGTCAAAACTGCAAAGCAATTAGTAAGGTTGCCAGCGTTGCTGTAGGTGGTGACCACATCAATTAATAGCATCCTGCTGCAGAGCTCCAGGCTTGAGTCCACCTGTAGCGATGGGACCAATGTCCATAGCCAGGATCCATGGTGCAACATCACGTGTGTTTGTGTGTGTACGTGTGTTAGGGTGTATAGTGTGTTTATAATGCTTCCCTACATGCCACTGTATTATATTGCACATTGTGTTGTTTTATTGCGATGAGATGATAGATGATGAAGATGATATTGTTATAAGGCCTATTACAAGCTAACTGATTATATTTGGTTTCACATTTAGACTACATATGCATTGTTTGTTGTGCCTGTCCTTAAGAAATAAGTGTATTACATGTTTAGATGCTACTGTATTATGGGCTACAGGTGTATGTGCCCTCCACCAATAACACCAAGATAAACAATACAACTTTAATATTTTGATATAACTGTAACTTATAAAGGTAACCTCATGAACGTAAGCTAACGTTACTGTCTACGACATTAGCATAGCTAGCTAATGTTAGCTAATGCCAGCAAATTCATAAGGTTAGTCCAAGTTATTTGCTGCTTAACATTATGTCATCTAAACTAACTTTATAAGTTACAGTTATATTGAAATATTAACATTGTATTGTTTACCTTGGTGTTATTGGCGAAGGTTGTGCGGCTTGTTCAAAGGGATGAATGCATGCTATCATATTCTGTTAATTGTCTTTGGCGGACACATTTCACTTCCTTCTTCAAGCTTGGGACTGGAAAAGGTCAGATGGAGGAGGTGAGGTGGGCCCAAGCATGGAGCTTCATGGCTTAACACTTAATTTCCTCCAGTCAAATTAATTTTCATGCACCAGTTTGTTTCTTTTCTGCATCAGTTTATGGTGTAAATGTCTTTAATGTTGTCATAGTAAAAGTCCTCTGCTACCTCCGTGTTTTTATTGGAGGGGACAAATGCACATGTTCCAAATATTGAGGGCCCTGTGTGCCCTGAATCACGCCTATGCCTGCAAATCAGTGTGTTTATATGGTACCATGTCTGTGCTAGTCTTTTGAAATGCACTTTGCATTCTCCTAGAGGTTTTTAGCTTTGAATAAAACTTCATGTATTTACACAATTTTTGGGCAGAATAGCTCCAGGCCCACTGAGCTGTTTGGCTCTAAATGGTTTGTCAAGGTGATTCTGAAGTGAGTGTTTCTGTAGTGCCGTGTGGTTGCCTTAAGGCCTTGTAATGCCACTAGCAGGGCATACAAACACAAAACACTTCTTCCATTGCTTTGACCTACCTTCTTCATTAACAGAAAATCTCTACCCACAACCTCCCACTAACGAATACCAAGGTTTGTAAATAGTTCTTACTCATTATACAAGGCACATTTCATTATGTGTTAAGAATGTGGCAAAATGGAGGCCATTTGATTGAAGTTGCTGGAATAGTCATCATGTATTATGTGTTAGCAAATACCTAATTACCAAATTAATTAAACAGTACAATATCTGAATTTCATATGATTTGCCATACCACCTTCCAATTCAAACTGGTTTCTATAGGACTAAATGACCACACACACACACACACACACACACACACACACACACACACACACACACACACAAACAAGGTTTTGCAACCCCAATTACTGGACTGGTAAATATAACTATCCTACAGCCTGTGCTGAAGAGGCCGAAGCCAGATGATTCCATGTTGGCTGCGAGAGAGAATGGGACAAAAGCATGGCAGACGGCGCCAAGCAGCATGATGAGAAAATAAGAGCCAGGAAGAGGGTGGAGGGTGGAGGATGGAGGGATGAGGGATGAGGTGGGTGGGTTGGGGGAGAATAAGTCCACATTGAAACAGTTGAGCAGAAGATGCAGCCTCAGTGACAGACACAATCACTAGAATGGACTTGACAGATTTAGAGCACACAGATAAAGGTTGGAGGACAGTTGAATGGTACAGAGTAGAGCAGGGTAGAATATAATAGAATTTGACCAGCCGGCTTAAAATAACATTTACAATGAAGCAACATGTGATGTCATATTATGCAAAGAGACATAATTTTGTTCAGAAGCAAAGACGTCAGTTATTGGACTCTCTGCAGTGTGTGCTTGTATACTCCCTTTTTGTGTGCGACCAGCCCTGCGGGGCTCTGTCAAAAGTCCTATGTGCTGTAGTGAACATAGGTTCTTAGAGATAGTACACACGTGCACACACATATATACACAATGCTATCCCTCTGAACAGTGCCAGCCTCAGCCCATTCTGTGTCCTATGCCCCCCCCCCCCACAAAAAATATTGTTAGCTTTATTATTGTTATTTATTCATTATGAACAAGAGCAAGAGCTAATGACAAGTCAACATAAACAACTTCACTAACAAACAATAATCATAAATCAACAACAAAAAAATATGGTATGTGCAAATTTGCATATTTCACCTTCTTTTTAGTGTTTTCTTTGTCCATGTGGGCAAATGACAGAACAGCTACAGCAGTCTGGTAAGTTCAGAAAATACAAAACTTAACTATAGTTCAGCCTTTCAATCTAGGAAAAGACAAAACTTAGGATATTACAATATATGAAAGCTATACCTAGTCTTGATCACAACATCTGTATAACATTGATATATTGCCCTCCGAGTGAATTACGTGCTTCATAAAACAGCGCATAGAAGACCTGGCAGAATGTAAATACATAAACAGGCTCATCAATTTTATTTTTATATGAGCATTTTGATTCTTTTGTCAAAGTACTTGATAGCCTACTTGTAAGCTTGACGAGGCAATCAAACTCCCACTATAGCCTCGTAGGGGTCACATTTCCATTGAGCCAAACACGTAATACTTTATCTCTTTGGCAAACACTTTGCATCTTAAATGAATGAAAGCCAGCAACATAAAAAGGTAAATTATATCTAATCCTCCGCTAGATTGTAAAGCTGCCATTTTCAGCGTACTGCACTTCAGATGGGTTTCATTACATGGTTAGTAAAAAAATGATGGCTGTGTAGATACACACAGACACTTATACATCAGACGATGATTGCTTAATCCATAGAGTGAACGTTTGGGAAACTCAATGAGATGTCCATAAGCAGCATTTCCAGGCAGACCGGTAGTGGGATGTGCACTGTAAGCGTTCTAGGAAGCAATAAAGGATTGTCCAGTCGCCTCAAACATACAGCTCACTTAAAGTCAAAATTCAATTCACATGCACCTCTTCCTTATTCCTTCACATCTTCCCCTGGAGCACGTGCAGAGCTGTGCATGCGGATGTCACACACAAGCCAAAGCAGAGAGGTCCGCACATGCATACACGTACCAGGATGCACATGCTCACAGCGCCCGACAGCTCTCATTAAAGTGTGTGTTATATCTGAGGTGGCAGCGGTGAAGTCGCAGCCCAGGGCTCATTTATTTAAAAGGAGGAATAATGAATTCTTTGTGGCATCTCATCTTCCCATCACTATTAATCTGGCCTTCTGCAGGTATCTGCACAGCGATCCATACCACATGGGCCCCTAGACTGGCGTCTTACGCATTCAGATGCTTTACCGACGACAGATTTACAGCCTTTCACCCTGAGGATGCTAATTGTGCATGAGTTTTACAGTCTCCCTCAAGTCTCCCTAAGCTGTTAAAAAATAACATGCATGTCATCCATCACACAGTGTCTCAGTGGAGTGCTGAGGTTATTTTACATGGCAGCCTTTCATCACGACTCCAATTTTGTTTTTACTTTGCTCCCTCTTATTGTTTTGGTATTGACATATGAGAATACCTGCAGCCTACACTCACGTTTGAACATTTTGGAGTGCCATAATATTTCTTTTACAGCGTGCACAACACACACAAACACACACCCCATAAACCAATTTGTGCCACAGGCAGACGGAGAAGTAATTTACCCTCCATTGAAAGTGGCTAAAAAGAAAGACAGGGATTAACCACAGGCCAATTACAGAGTTGGCTAAACCCTGTCTAACTGGAACAAATACATGGCAGGGCTCAGGCTTTTTCAACACGCATGAAGTCAACCATCTTCAGAGGAAGGTGGATAAAAAAAGTGAGAAAAAGCGTAAATGAGAAGGGTGGACGGGAGGGAGGAAAGGACAGAGATGAGTCAATAAAAAAAGGAAGCAAGATGTTTTAACAAGGAATTATTTAAAGTCTAGATGAAATAAAATGACATGTTTTTTGTTGTTACAGCATAGAGATCTGATTCATAAAACCTGTGCTCACTTTTATGAAAAAACGCAAACCCAAAGGACTTCAATACATATTTTATATCTTTTGTTTTAATGATGGTGCTGCCTGTCTGTGACTTGCATGAATCTGTAACTTCACCAGACTGTCCTTGCCTGAAACAGCCAAACAATGACCTGACTTAGGAGCGCAACTCACTGCTTTTTAGCTAATGCACCCTTACCCAGCCCTGCACGTCTTGTGTTGCACCTTAGCTGCCGAAATGAGCTATAGGACAAACACTGACAGCAGATACTTAAGTCAGTTGTAGCACATAGAAGGCTTAAAAACACGAGTGCTCAAGTCAAGGTAAGTCTGCTTAAATGGCAAGTGGTGCAGTTGTTTGCTGTGGTTTATGGTCGCTGTAGTGTCCTCGCCATGAGCTTTGTACGCCAGAAAATGATATAATCACCTGTTCTGTGTTGAGTGCAAAGGCTCAGTAAGTTGTCATAGTGCTTAGTTGTGAACCTTTGAATTTCTGTAACTAGGCGCCCACTGCACATGCTGAGCTTTTCAATTAAACAGGAAAGATTGGCCGAGAAGGTCTGCATGTACACACATCTCTAGGACTCTTCATAAAGACACCACAGGGACGCTCAAATAGCCTTATAATTCTTGGAAAGAAATAGGGAAAATAAGAGGCTTTTTGCTGATTGTAAAAGCTAAAATAATGGCCTCATGGAAAGAGTGGCAACCTGGGGGGAAACAAAGTGGTATAAAATAATTTCGACTTGGAGGTAAGCAACAGTTATAATTATAGTATAAAAATGCTATATACTATGTTTGGTGGTACCTCAGTGTTTAGTACTGTTGCCAGGCAGCCTACTTTTTGGACTCTTGCTTATCCACAGAATACTTTGTCTGTACGCCACCTGGTGTTTTGGAGCAATGCGTTGAGCATAAACGCCTCTGTGCATGTTTGTAGCTCGTGTGCCATCTGAGGAGGCCCACCTCACAGTATTTTGCGCTAGTTTAAAGAAAGTTTTACACTGCAATATGACTGCTAACAAAACTGCTAGCTGTCTACAAGTACACATGTCCTAGCCAGTTGAGCTGCAAATCAAACAGTTCCACCACTCAGATGCCTGGAGGCTAAGGGACCATTTCTCATTGACTGTATCTCCAAATACCTTTTTTCTTCCCTTCAGTAATGTTAATAATATTATCATTATCACTTTGACGTAGTTGTGACATTGGTCGGACTGAAAACAATAACAGAGGTAAAGGTTTTAAAAATACTTAGCTACAGTCAGGACAAATGGCCGCCACAGCAGTTTATTACGGAAAAACTACCATGAGCTAAACCAAGTATGGAAGAACTAAGACCTTTGAAATTATAAGAAACAGATCTAAACTGATATTAGAGCAAAGAAAAAAACCAAAAAACAGCTGGAGAGAGAAAGATATATAGAGAAAGATCCAGACATGGAGAGACAGCGTGTCGGTGTAAGTGACTCAGGGCAGGTTGTATCTATCGTGACTTTGATAAGGAGAGAAGGGTTACACGACATCCTGGCCTTGGTTGACACAAAGCCATGTGGAGTGACACCGACAGGGTGAGAAAGGCCGAGGACGGGGCCTTGCCGGAGGACTCTCCGGGTCACGATGTGTTACACAGCCGAGTGACATGAAGGTCAACGACAGTTGCTCTGCAGAAGATGCTGATATGGGCTGCGTGGGGATTTCTGGGTCCGTCTGCTTAGGTCTATAACTTGCACCATATTCCACCGCTCACGGACTGTACAGATCGTGTCCTCACTTTGACACTGAAGTCAGCTGATATTTGGATGCAGGCAGGAAAGAAAATGATAAAAAGCAAATCACCTGTGTGAGAGGGGGCAGCCCAGCTCTCACTGGAGAATGCATTCAGGAGCAGGCCCTTTATCAGATGCTGCTGAACACAGCGGCAGTGACATTACACGATTCCCATCAGATTCAAAGTCAACTCTCTTGACATTTCTTTCCCTCTCGTTCAAAATGGCTGCCGTCAACATTATGTCCTGGAGCCCAAGGACGGGGTACTTCCAGTAATTACAGGGGATCAGCACCGTCATAACAAACACCTCTTATATCATAGCTAATAGCATCAAAGCAGCAGATTAAACGCGCTGTAGGACACTGCGAGGAAGTTTACAGTTTAATTAAATTGTTTTAACTTTTGTGTTTGATGAGGGAATTGGTGCTTTCTCCCCTCCGCCAGCCAACAGGGAGAGGAAGACGAGCGCCGAATCGCTAAATATGGCAGTGATGAGACGCTGGCATATGCTGTTAATATCCTTATAGAATATAAGCAGCTGTAAAGAGCGTCATGGCTGCATACATTTATTGGTTGGAGTGTATGGGAATGTACCTTGAGGATACTGTAATGAAGTATTTAGATTCTGCAGCTGCTGCTTTTTAGGGAGGTATTCTCTGAGCGCCATTGATTGTGAAATGGAAAAAGAGGCTTCGTCATTCGATGTACGTCATACTTTGAGCCTCTTGACATTTTGATTTTAGTTTATTGCTAATAACATACACATGCTGTAGATATTTTGGGATCTATGAAGGGACGGGTGGGATGATAAACAGCAGACATTGCAAAAGACAGACACAGGTGTTTCCTCTAAGTATCTGTCACTATCTGGCCATCTGTCTCTGTCTGATGACGTGACAGTGTGTGAGACTGGGAGGATATTAAATACATGTGAGCTGTCTGAGTGAGGTGTTGGTGTGTGTCTGTCACGATACGTCGCCACCTATATAACTAGCATATTAGGTCGACCTTCCCTCCTTTTATGTCTCCAGACAGGCATTAAACTTTCTAATATGGCTCCAGACCGAGCAGGGGGATCTCATTTTATAAATGCATGGCTAAATGACCCAACCGCCGCCACGGCTATGCTTCCATCTTTACTATTTCTTTTTCATTTTCATCATTCCAGGGGATAATTAAAAGTCGAGGATGGGGTGGTGCTGGAAGTCGAGGGGCGGGTGCTGGGGTGCTCCCCTCATCATACCTTCACAAGGAAGCATTTCCTCCCTTACATGTCCACTCAGGACATGTTAGTGTTAATGTGTTACCTCTCTCTGTGCTCTCACTTGCCAGAGCTGTGTGGACTAAGAGGTGACTTTGCCCTCTCTTTTCTAACTGTCATGTTCACAAGATGCTGTCTGCATCTGGTTTATTTCTCTCCTTTCAGATATCACCTTTTGAGAGACAGCGGCGCCCCCAGAAATCTTTCATGAGGCTGGCCAGATGGGGCCACTGAAAATCTTGTGGTGGCACACCAAAACCAAAAGCCATAACTGAATTTCGGGAGTTCAATTATGCTGTTAAAGTATATCGACAAGTTGAAAACCATGGTTTCTTATTTTACAGTTAATATTAGGAACTATCTGATGTGCATAGACTAATACCAGACAGTTAATGTTGTGTGCGCCACAACAACCCTGTTTTAACGTGTTATGTATTCATTTGTTAAGCATTCATTGTTCATCCTCAAATAGGCTGGTTGTCCTTTTATTTTAAAAGAGAAATATACAGAATTTTAATTTGACGGAGTACATTGATTGTAAGGAACAAAACATTTACTGGGAACAAGCCCTCTTAAGTTTAGAGTAGATTCTTGGGTACCCACTGAACCAATTTTCATTCAGATATCTTGAGGTGAGAGTTTAAGGGACCCCTTTGAAAATGGTCACTGCCATTTTTTTTGGCCTAAATTTGGAGTATTATTTAACCCCCTTCCCAAAAAGCTATGCTGACATGGTTGGTACCAATTGATGCCTTAGGTTGTCTAGCTTCAGAAGATACAACTACCTTCATGCTGGCTTAAAAAAAATGAGTGTGCCACAGCCTCTTCAAGATAGTAGTATCAGCCTCCAAATATTTTGTCGGGGGGAGCCAATGGCAGGCCAGCAATTGCTTTTTTTAAGGGGCCGTGGACCCCCTTGGAGGAGCCACTGCTGAGAGATAGGGGATATCGTGCGGAAATGTCGTGCTGTTATGCCACTTTGCCTTTCTGTATATAAGACACGTTTGTGAATTTGGGGTGACAGAGCTTAAGCTACCATGGGGGGTAGTAACAGCGCTAAGATGGTGTCTGTATAAACAGGACAGCTGGCTCGACGGGACCATGGGCAGAACGGGTGTGATGTTTTTATGACGTGTTATTTGTGTGACCCCCCATGGGAGATTTAAAAAGATGATAGCAGTTACCAGCTAACTCAAAGAAAGAGAACAGCAACCGAAAATATCCACAAGTTAGGAAAACAATGACTTCAAGAGCTCCTTACCCTCTAAGCAGAGGATATTATATGGCACCCATATAACAGAGAAGGTAAATGGTTGTTACTGCTATGTTTATAATATTTAGTATAATCATGAGTATATTTACAAAATTTTAGTGTTAAATTTAAGTTTATCTTTGTGTGATAATAATATATTTGTCTTGTTTCATTGATATAATATTTTGGTTCATGTATTAAAAGAGCCTTCACCTCGATCTTCTCATGTAGTCAGTATGATTATCTTTAAGTAGATGAAAGGAGAGCATGTGGTAGATTTCGCCCTGACACTGACATTGAGGCATGCCTATATGAACTAACTACTCTAGTTACCTTTCTCATGATCATCCTCACCCCACCCAACACTACATTATATTCTTTTTAATATCCACTAATGTCAATAACCCAGGGTCACACCGACAGAGGTCATGATGTCATGATGTGAAGATAAGTTCACCTTTACATCCCATATTATTCAGCAGGCATATGAATCTACACCCTGAAAGCAATCTTCCACTAAATCCCTGATTACACTTACGCTTTACTAATCATCAAGCCAATTACTGGAATAACCTTTCCTGCTATCTGTTTCACCCAGCTGAGCACGGACATTAAGTGACGGCCGTCGCTGCAATTCACATATGCACATTTTACCATTTAGCTTGCATGGATGCACCCATGCTATCCAGACTGATATTTCTTACTTCAAGACATTTATATTTTGGAGTCAGCCTGCAGTGAATAATGATCTGTAGCCGCAAGCTACTTCTTGCTTTTTTGTGTGGATGCACACTCATTCTGTTTGGTATCCCTACAAGCAGTGAGATGGTGGTACAGTAAGTATAAAAATATGGTCAATAATTAATTAACTTTTCTAACAGCCTGCATTAGTTTGCTATCACTTACTCTGTGCAAAAACCCTGTGTAAATTCATTTTTGTGATATTTGATATGATTTGAGCCTCAGAGGGTAAATAAACTGAATTTAAATGGGTTCACCCATGAAATGCACTGTTGCATATTCATTACACCTTATCAGGACTCACAGTGTTTATGTAATCCTGTTGTAGTACCAAGGATTCAAAGACAGCAAGGTTCGGACTGATCAGATAGTGACTGGAGTGACTACTTACAGCTAGTTAGCCGTCTACTCAAGTTGTCTCGTGATCTGATACTGAGTCACATATTGTTAGCTTGCAGTAAATCAAATTCACTGTTCAGTAAATAGTGAAGAAATCCAGAATAGCCATAAACTCTCACTGAAAATGTGGATTGCTCTATACTTGCTCTGTGTGCCCATAAATTGAGTTGACACCCTCCGTTAGTCACTTTACAGCTCAGTATCACATACTGTCTGAGAAAGGCTGCAGTGTTTCTCTCTTGGCACCAGGCCTTAAAGGAATAATCCACATCAGGCCTTACAGGCTATTTGCCACACGTTTCATTCAACATTAGATTCGGTGGCTAACTTGCAGCTCCCTCTGACACCCCCCCAACCGCCAGACTGCCTCCGCTCTGTTGTTCCGGGACCCTCCAGATTCACGCATTAAACACTGGTAGTGTTGTAACAGCTGTCTGACCTGACTCTCTCAATCATCAGGCCAGATGTGCAGCTAATTGTCATGGAAAGCGTAGCATCTCGACACCCCGCCGTGACAGCCTCCAGCTAGGAGAGATTTATGAAGCATGTGTCTGTGCTGTATGCATGTTTGTGTGCGTATGTTACTCCCTTTCCCTCCTGCTTCCCCTCTAAACCTTCTAACCCCTGGGATGCCCCCCTTCAACAGTGAGGCAACTCTGGTGTAGATGATGTCAGCACTGAGCGTTTCCCATTTTAGACAGGCATGATGGAGGCCCGCCAGGCCAGACAGAGTGCAGCGGGATCCCTCACACACAGCTGCAAACCTAACAGGGGGCATCAGAGCTGAGAGGCACCACCCCTGGCCGTCTGACCCAGAGAAGGATCACTGATCTGGGCCTTGTTAAAACAGCAGGTGGGGGCCTCGGAATAACTCCTAGGCGTCCTCCTCTTCTCTGTGTAACTGACATCACAGTCAGCGCTCAGATCATCCCTCCCAGGTGTGTTGTAGTGTGCACGTGTGGATGAGAGAGAGACCGGATGGCCGGGAAGTGTGTGTTGTTTACGCATCTTATTTTCTCTGATGATAATACATCTGCTGCTTTTGGAAACAGACCACTGTACGCCATTACATCTGTTGATTAGCTAGCCGATTGCTTTTGATTGAGTGGACCCAGAGAAAGGCATTACTGATGTTCAATACATCTGCCTTATGACTGCCAGTGTAAACAGCTCTGGGGCGCCGCTGTAAGCGATTGCTGTTAATCCATCAGGGAAATGGTCTCCTTGGCCCCGACTATTGCCTTTTTCTAATTATTGGGGCTGCCAGCTTTGATAGCTATGCCCTATCTGTCACATATGTATGGATTGCGCGCCGGTTGACTGAGCGAAGATTGCATGGCAATGTAAACCAGCGAGCAGGTGGAGTAAGCAAGACGGGGGAAAAGCTTCATTTGTCAACACGGATGACTGTGGTCTGCCTCTTCTTCCATTCATCATGCGTCAGCAGCAGTAATGCGGATCGCGCAAATCCAACTTTTTTGAATGTTACGCTCCACATATACCCTAAAGATGAGTCAACAGTCACAAAAAGCAAACTGACGTTCAACCTGGTCACCATGGAAGAGGCTCAGGCTCAGCAGAGTGGCTGTGAGAAGCTAATTTTCATCTGTGTATTAATCAAACAGGCATGTGGGTTCAGCTAATTGCTCTGGGAAGACATCCAACTAGCAATCCTTTTTTTTCCCCTCGCCTTGGCCCAGCTTTTTGCAGAGGAGAAGAACAGCTTGAAGGCTACTGCCCCAGTCTTAGTTGAGTAGGACGGATTCGTGTGTCCAAACTGCACAGGATAATAGTAGAGTTGGCGGACTCTTTGTCTTGCGAGTGACTTCTTGCGCGACCCTAATGAGCCTGCGCCCCCGCCAAGTATCCTGCTTAACTTTACAGATCCACCGAAAAATGTCAGATTCTCTGCTGCGGTAGATACATTTGCTAATCTGCCCACGTCCCTAAATGTCTCACATCATAGCTTATGCTGAAATAATGTCAGCACATTTCCTTTTTTGGGGGGCACTATATGAAAACACAGTTTCCTACCCTCATTATAGTCAAACCGGCGACTTCTCCCTCCCTTACTTGCACCAACTCTCCCTCAGCCTTTTGCTACATCAGCTACGGATATAAGGGTACTTATTCAGCATATCATTCTGAGGCCTGGCTCTGTGTAAGTACAAGCGCTGACTCGGCAAAGAGGGAGTGATAGAGAAAAACACAGATATAATAAAAGAATTAGAGAGACAGAGAGTTAGGAAATGCAGGAACAAACAAGGATAACCATACCTATCAATTCCGTTTTATTACAATTTTAAAAAGGAGCTTCAGACTCATTTAATGATGTCTGAGTTCAGTGGCTCGTGGTTGCCTGATGACGGATAAGCTCATAGTTTACTTGAAGGGGATTACCTTTGCTGGAAAATTAAAAAGTTTCTTTCATCTAGCAGCTTTTTTATGCATCCAAGAGTTCCTCGATGAAGGATAGAGAGAGTGAAACCTACAAAACAAGGCATGCTTGGTTACAAACTAAATGACTGAAGGCTGTTGCTGATTCTTGCATCTGACTGTCCTGAACCCAACCGGATGAACCTAAGAAATGGGGGTACACCCAATTCCCAGCAGCAGCAGCAGCCAATGAATGAATGATGAACTTCCTTCTCCTCCTAAATTGCGCAGGAATAACACGATGGCACCAATCCTTCAATCACTTATTAGAGGTTCCTCCCTTGTGGCTTTACTTCCCCCCAAAATACAAGGAGGGGGGCATGTGAGACAGTGCTGCTCAGTGAGAATCAAAGACTCAGAGAATTGTCTTGATTCTCGACTTCTCTAAATATTCTCAGTCTGACACAGTTTTTTGTTTGGGACTTTTTTTCCCCCCCTCCACATCTCATAAACGTGTCACAAATGAAATGTTCTTCTCCCTCCTCAGGTCTTGATTCGCGCAGCTCTTGTGAATGCGAGCTTAAGGAGACAAAAGCCCTTTTTTGTTTTGTTTGCCGAAGCCATTTGCAGTTTTGGCTGCTTGTGTATTTCCCTCCAACTGACCCCTTCCCAGGAGAAAGAGCAAGACGCTGAACGGCAGCTGAAATGAATCAAAGTGAGTGAGAGATATACTATTTTTCTCCCCCCCCGTTTATCCCCACCCTTCCTCTTCCATCTTTGATCAAATTCAGAGCCAATTCTGACACAAAAGAGGATACGGCCGATGAATATATACTGACAGGCAGACAGATTGTTGTTAAAAAGGGGGGGTTGGATGAGAATTGAAAGCATTAAACTGCTGCAGAAATTGTGTGCATTTATGTTGTCACAATAACTGCAATTTTAACACTGTGATACTTAAACATTGGACGATTCTGAGAGCATATACGTGGCTTGGATTAGTTACAAGCCAAAGACGAGGGATCATTGTGGGGGAATCATTATGTACACACCTCATATCTGTTATAGTATATCTACAACATAATCCACTCTGTCCTCTCTCTCACTTTTCTGTTTCCACTCTCTCCTTCCACACCTGTCTCCAACTCCATCATCCTTCGCTTCAAATCCAACCAGAAGCGGTCTTTACTGTAGATTTACCAAAGCAACATAGCACCTGCAGCGAGCGAATCCTATTTGCACCTTATCGGCAGGGTGATAGCGCATGAAAGATTCAGCAGTGAGACATCCATAGGTTGGTCTCTGCGAAAGGTTTGCACAGACCTCGGAGGCCCAAAATGCATCGGTTATCACCGGTCTGACAACAGGATTTCATCTCCTGGGGGAGGAGAGGGGAAGACGGGACAGTCGACTTCTCTGGCTGCTCAGTGAGCTAAGACCTCAGTCAGTCATATCAGTGAGGATACATTACTGGTGAAACTACTCCTCGGCCCATAAAAAAGAAACAACTGAAAGAGAGAAGAGGCTACACATTTTAATTTTTCTTACAGGAAAAATCATTCAACAATGACTTTTTTGTCCACGTCTGACACTATTTCTCTAAGCAAAAATTACAAGTTAATTGAGCAATCCTAAATCCCATCCCCTTCAGATACTGTTGCTAAGTCAGATGAGCTTGACAAAAAGAAACATTGAGATGCCGGTTCGTGCTTTTTTTGCTAGGCATCAGGCAATATAGTTTCAAGAAGATGACAGCAATGCATGTGTCAATGAATACTGACCACGGTACTGACCTAACATTAGTCTCCCTTTACTGCTGAAAGTTGCTTTAGCTACTTCAAGGCAGCATGAAACCTTACAAAGATAATACAAACAAAGGAACGTTAGCCTTGATACTTCCTAGATAATGATAATTCATTATCTTTAAAACATGTCATCAGCCAACTCATCTGTCTTTTCCAAATCTTTTAAATCTTATCACAAAAATGAGGAGGAAGCTAACTCAGCTGACGGTATTGATCTGGCATTAGGCTAACTCCTCTTGACGTAGCAATACATTATCTAGCAAGTTTGCTAGCATTTTGCTAACATTAGCTAATTCAAGATGTGACAGTTTACAATCTAATGAGTCTATGAAGATTCTGACAGTCAGCCAAGCACATCATTTAACCATTTTCAACATTTTGTTTTCTTTTCAATGTAGCTAGCATATAACATATCTAAGTATAATAGGAAACGGGAAATTTGAACGAGGTTTTGCCACATTCCAAGCTTTTGCAACTGTTGTTGGAGAACAAAGCAAAAGCGGGCAGGACTTAGGAAGGGCTAATTGTTGAGATTTGGAAAGACAACAGAATCACTAATCAGGAAAGTCTAATGAACAGAATCCCAGGTTAGCCAAACATATTAAGAAGAGAAAACAAAACAACATGGTTATTACCCCAACTATCCGTTCCAGCCATTACGGTTTATAGACCGAATTCCTGACTCAACATAGTGACGCACAGTGGTCCTTTCCAATCAGGGATAAAGCTGCTTTCATGTCACGTGGGATGGCTGGTAGAGACTGGAAAGACTCCAATGCTAATGATTTACAAGTTTTCACATCTCTGGATACTTCAAAACCAGTTGTGTGACTGCAGAGTTAGTTAGGTGAGGGTTAAAAACACTGACACTGTAACAACACATCAGTTAAATTTGAGTTAAATTACACTGGATGCCTTTGGAAGATGTGAGGTATTCACATTGGTTTGCCTTCTTTTAGGCACTTCCATGTAATTCAGCAGTGGGTCAGATATATCAGAGCTTTCTGAAAAGAGTTTATCAGCTGTAATTACAGATTGGGAGTCGCCTTGAACACTACTTACAACTCGAAAATGACTAATTACAATAACTCCCAACTGAGAAGAATGCAATATCATTGCTGACATTTCGGTTGCTTCAATCAGTGTTACCTCCAAATTAAGTGATTTAGATACAGTAATTTGGCTGCTTAGTGTTTGCTTATTGCAGTGATGTTGCTGTGTTTCCAGATCGCAGCAGCTAATGTGATCAGTACAGTGTTATATTAACTGGTAAAAATGATATATATGATATAATATATTACCTCAATAGCAATTTGAATTGTGTCATTTGTTCTGTTGTTTTCGGTCCTTCTGTATCTCCCCTGTCATGCTGCTCATCATCCCTTCTCAGCTTCTTTTCCTCTCCAAGGAACGGAAATTTATTTGGAGCAGACCAAGTGCTCAAGTTATGGTGAGTGGATGAAATATACTCGGCCTATGGACTCTGCACATTGACAACCAGTATGCCAGTGTAGCAGCACTTGTTGTACACTGCGCAACATCACCAACCTTGACATACAACCAAGTCTGAACTTAGTAAAAGGAAAGCATCATGGCACAGTCACTGCCATGTTCCTGGCCCATCTGACTGCCTCTTTTTCTTCCTCAAAGGGACTTTGTGTGGAATTTAACTCAGTGCTGTGACATTTATTAAGAGCTCTTTTATTCCTCAAAAGTTTACAGTTGGAAAAAAAGTGTTCTTATCTTTGCTGGTCGCTTTTTAAGATCTTCACTCTCAGTTCCGACTGCATTTATGCTGACGGCTCTACACATTCATTCTTAATGGCGTTCATTTTCAGAACAACAAAAGCACTGAATAATGAAGTGGTTTTTTCCTGGTCTGCCGACAGCAGAATGGCTGATGGACTCGCAAAGTTAAGAGTGTTGACTGAGAAAGGATGCATTCATCATTGCTGCCTTGAGTACATCACCGAGGGCTTGGAAACATAGTCATGTGCGCTCTGCATGGATGAGCAGATGTAAACATCTTTTTTTGCCTTTCCGGGACTCTGAGACATTCTCTCATAGTCCATCTTTCTCTCTCCGGCTCTGTTGCTTTTCTCTTTTTTCTCCCTCAGTGTCTAAGTTTCTTTTTCTACTTATCGTTCTCTGCTCCTCTGCTCTCAGTCTCTCCTTTGTGCTCGACTATGTTCGAGGTAGAAACATCCTCCCCAAGGTAGTCAACAAGTACACCGAGATAAGAGCATGAAAAGATTCGGAAAAAGTGTTTGGGCTTTAAGCTGACCGCCATTTTAAGATAGGGGTGGAAAAAGTCCAAAGCAGATTTTTGGAGTTGAGAGTTCTGCTGATTGTCCTCATAGCAACACTCATAATGTTTGGGCAACAAGATATAGATTATTTTTTCTACAGAAAAGTGGGCCAAAAGTGATGTAGGATGGTCATTTGGTGGTCGATTGATATATTAAAGTGGGCTTGGACTCATAGTGGTTTTACAATCGATAGAAGACATAAGCTTTATTAAAACAGTACAGAAAGTCAATAGACAAACTTGCATGGAAAGGGCAAGGATAAATTATGGATGTGGTGATGAATCAAAGAGCGAGGAAGACATAAGGGTCAGCCAAAGTCCAAAAAGTATTAGATAAAATGCTAACAGGCAGCTTTCAGTGATACTCAGTAGACAATTATAACACACAGTCAGGAGCCGCCGAGGGAAGGTGTTAAATGTGAAAATTGGTTAGTTTGCATACAAGCACTGTAGGAAATTGGTGTTTGTTTAAGGATGACGTATCCGCTCGGAAAATTCATGCATGTGTCAGCATTATGAGTTAATCATGGAAGAGAATAGTTTTAATGAGACAATTCAGAATAGTGCAGACACCTGCGCGCTCAAACAGAAAATGAGTGTATTAGTCACAGAGAATCGTTAATAGCGGCGGTGGCGGCAGCAACAGTAGGTGTAGATGAATCAGAATGCAAATGAAGGCATAATGTCTAATGAGTAATGCCGGATGAATTTAGAGTTGCGTTCAATAAATGAGTTGTCCCGTCTGCGTTGGCCCGATGCTTATTGTAGCGAGCGGGGGGAGGCCTGGCTAAAGTGCATCCAAAGGGAGCTGTAGGCTGGATGTGCAGTGGTGACATTTGGAAAGGACCTCGCAGTGGTCCTCTCCTCGGGGCACCTCACGAAAGACAAAGTAGACTGGATAATAAATGTACTCTTCTTTTTTCCCCTCTCCATCTTACATGCTCTTAATTTCTTTCTGCCCTTTGTCCTCCCAATTCCATGCTACTACTCTCTCCACAGTTTTTGTATTAGTACTGTTGAGGACCAACTCTTTCTTTTTTTCTTTACTGATTCATGCAGTCATATTGTGAACCCCTACATGTAAATCCAAATCCCCAAGATTAAAACCCCACAGAACAAATGTGAAATGCTCAAATACAATGCAGATTAAATCTTAAATAAAACGACACAAGTGGCTAAGATGACACTGTCAGTACAATGCATCACAATGCTGACTACATAATTTGTGTGGAAAATTATGAATTGGCATGCATCATATTAGACTGCTAGGCATTAGTCATGCTATGCAGTTGTACAGTACTCATCTGGACTAAGCTGATGAACCACTGTGTTTAAACTACAAGTATGTTGACAGAGTACAGAGGTGGATGAGAGGAAGAAAGGAGATGGCAGATGATGACGAGAAAGAATAGGAACAGGGCAGTTTTGCCTTCCCAGGTGATTATTAAAGGCAGAACTGAAACCATACAGACAGGTCTGCTCTCTTGGACCTTAATAGCTTATTGATCCGGAAAGCCCATCTACTACTCTGCTCTCACATGGTACATAGACAGTGTGAGCTACAAGTACAGTGACCGATAGGGAGTACAGAGGCCACCTTGTTAACAATCTGATCATCTTTTTTAAGGACTTATCAGGAGTTAGTTTTAGTGATAATTATGTATTTTAAGTGCCAAAAACAAAGACAACAAATTTGCAAAACTAAAGCACTGAAACCTGTTTTCATGGAGCACAATTTTGGGAAGTGGACCAATCAGTGAAAACATTTTCAATATGTATAAATATGGGGAATATTTAAGTGTCAGCCAATAACTACAAGCCTGGTCCTGACTGTCCCTTATTCAAGCGTTATAATAACACCTCCGGGAGGTTGGTGGTTCCATCCCTAGCTCCTGTCCACATGTCAAAGTATCCTTTAGCAAAACACTAAACCCCAAATTACCTCCAATGTGTTAGTTGCAGTGGACAAAAGCATTTTCCAATTGAGTCCACAAATGGGAAGCACCACTTTACACTACATAGTAGCAAACCAAACTGGTGTCCTTATAGAGTGCAGTACAGTGCAGTGAAGCTCAACTGTTAACATTAAGCCAAGCAGCAACCTTGGGGCTGAAAAATGAAGCCAATGTGGAAGTTCCAAAAACTGCAGTTCCTTAAATGGCCACTTGAGGCTGGCTCCAGGAGAAAGTCAATCCCCATAGACTCCCATGTTAAAATGCCCAACTTTACAGCAGAAATAAACATGTTTGATGCCTGGTATAAAAACTGTTTTGGTCTCTATACCTAATTTCCCTGTTCATGAAAACTGTATGAGGGTGAATTTTTATATGACTCACCAATCTAAATGTCATTAAGACTTAAATGTATGCATAACTTAGTGGCTGGTTTGAGTGACAAGTAGGTGCCATCCGTTGACAAGCGCTATTTCAGTATGTTTTTAGCTCATTAAAGTTAATTGTCACATGTTGGTCCCCGAAGAAAGTCTTGATCAGCATTTGGTTTTGCTAAAAGACCCTCAATGGAGTCTGATGCTCCATCTTTCTAGAAAATACAGTTTGTTTTAGTGGCTTTAAGCCTGTTCCTGCTATCTGAAAATTAACATTAGCAAAGTGACAGTTAACCCAATGGCTATAGCTGTAAATGCATGCAAGCCAACAGCTAAACTTAAGGTTATCTCCATCCTCTGGTCTAAATGTGGTCACTTCTGGCTCCAAACATCCAAGGTGGCTATGGCAAAAATGCCAAACTCCAGGCTACAAAACAGGAGTCTACAAACCAGTGGGTGACATCACTGTGACTATGTCCATTATTTTATACTGTCTATGCCTTTAACAGAAGACATTAAAAATGCAATGTAATTTTATCTGTTACTTCCTGATTGGATCCTCAAGGGTAAATTGACACTGTATTATATAGGCTTTAAATCACATCAAGCCTCAATCAGTAATATCAAGGCAGGTGCTTTTCATCCGCTGTCAAAGGCGAAACAGCTGTTATGACATCACTGGTAGGTGTGGCTTGAAGTGCAAAATGCTTCTTATCTCTTGTATGGGCTTGAAATGCATTAATCCAGTGCAATCAAGCTGGACTTCGACAGTATGTAACCCCTTGTGGATGTACCCTTTCATTCCCTCAGCTGCTGCACAGTTGACAAAATAAATGATCCTTTAGACCATTTACATTTAGATCAGACAAAATAAGAAAGCCACACAATGAAGTGAAGCTCACTGTGCAGTAGTGACTTACTTCTTGGATTTGCAGAATGCCTTGCATCTAAAAATCAAGACAAATGAGGTACCAGCAGAGGCCCTTCTTTAAAATGGTCATCAAGAGTCGTGAGACAGATGTGCTCTGCCTTCGGCCTCTTAGGCAGCAATTAAACCCATGCTGTGTGCTGCCCTCTACAAGCATCACCAGTCAAGTAGATGGATTTTGGTTATGAATGGTTAGATATGAATCCTCATGAAGGAAGTGGGATTTATAGAAAAGCTTCGCCCCTAATCCCCTTGCCCATCCAAAGTTAGCCACCCATGATGAAAATTCAGAGGTAGAGTCTGTGCCCTCTCTTCAGCTCACACACTGCCACCCCTCCACCCGCAGGGACAATTAATTAGTGATGCGAAAGGGAAGGATTAATCGATATGCTGTCAGGCTCCCGCCAACTGAGGAGAGAGACCCTGCCAAACCCACCAGGACCCGATCTCATTACTGACGGCGGCCCACGCTCCCCTTTGCGAGGCAGCTGCATTCATCAAAGCAATGCCTCCCTTTCTCCCTCAATTGTTCGCCACGCTTCATCCCTTCGTCCCTCCCTGCATGTTTGGCTTTTACCCCTCTGACAAGATGAAGGAGAGTAGGTGGGAGAAGTGACACCCATTTAAGAAAGGAAAGGTGGAGGGGAGGGGGGAAGAGTTATAAATAAGGAAATAACACAATCACCATGTGTGGGGCTGCCCTTGTAAATTGTCTGCACGCATTAAAGTGTACTGAGGTTAATCATACATGTCTTGTAAGTGAATGTGAAGGTGTCCTTGCAAAATGGTCTGTCCTTGCAACTCTGGCAGCTAGCTGGAACCTGAGAGCAGCGCGTGACTCTGTGTGCTACTGACAGCTAGTTAGGAGTAAAGGCGTACTGTGTGTGTGCCTGTGTTACCGGGGGCGGGGAGTAGAGGATAAAAGCCTCTGCCTCTCCCTGACAGTTTTATCTGCATCACCATCTGCCTTTATCTGACGCCAGCATCTCTCGACTCCCCACTGCACCCTCAAATCTCTCCATCCACCCTGCTCTTCTCGCCACTCATCTTATCCCGGGCTGCCGTCGCACGTCAGATCACATTTTTCAACCCGTAATTAAACAGTCGCTGGCTTAAACCCTTGACAGATAACCTGTGGCCGTCAGAAAATGAAAAAATGAAAAAAAGGCAGCGTAGTGGTATATCCTGGAAAAAAGAGGATTGTTCCTCTCATTAGCCGGCAGCGAGAGGAAAAGAGATCATGGTGAAGCTAATGAAGTCAGATGCTGCACTTCACATTGTGACTGTGGGGATGCTGACCACAAAACGCCTGCGTGCAGAAACGTGTCTCTCTCTATTACTCTCATAATCAGCATTTGTCACATGCTGGGAGAAGGGTAAGGGTGGGGTCAAGAGGAGAAAATACAGCCATGTCCCTTTTGCTACTCCCCCCTCCCTGCCTCCCTCTCTTTCTCCGCCCCTGCTCAAACTAGACAGTTGTGGTGAGGGATGGCTCCCTAACGGGTAATCAGAGGCAGCCCTTATTTAATGCTATGAGCCGGGACCGGACAGCCAGTGATGGAGGTACTCTGGGAGGCCTGCTGCGCACAGTGCACCGGCCCATAACTGCAGATGAGACACTTCCCACAGAGCAGTTAGCGCGACAACTTGCCAGCTGTAAATGTAATGACTGTCAAATGTGAGCGGTGCCTGTGAGAACGGCAATAAATACAAACAGACACCTCGAAAGAAATGCACTAAAAAAGATAGTGCAAGTCCTCTCGTTTGAAAGGTGCGTCTAAACTGCTACAACTTTATTCAGCCATCTGTCAGGCCATTTAAAAAGTTTATGAGGAGCTCATGAAGAGAACGACTCTGATATTTGCTCCTTTCTTCATTAATGACTCATCTCTGCGTGCATAACAAATAACTCCGATTTGCTACTGTTTTTTCTGCCTTTATTACTTTGAGTAAAAACAACAGAAACGACTCACATACATCTGAACAGTCTTAAGAACCCAAGAACTTAAGAACCTGCATGCTAGTTTCTATTAATACCTGATGAGTCATAAAGCTGAAGATGGTTTAAATTTTGTTAGGCCCCTCTAGACAAGCAGTTTCCCTCAACTCTTTTGGATGAGGGAGGCAAAATCTGAGATGGTCTTAGTTTACGCCAGTGTCTTTGTTTACCACACTGGGTGGGGGGACTGCCTGCAGTGCTGTCACCTGAGCCAGGTAGCAGGAACAGCAGAGCATGAAGCTGGAGAAAGACAAAATGCCAGACTGAAATGAAAGGAAACACTCCTTGCATGCCCAGTATTCAAATTGCCAATGCTTGTGTACTGGAAAAAAAGGACAAAAACTCATACTATCAAGTCAGCACAAAACAAAAGAACTTTGTACTTTTGTTTGCAGTGAGTTATGACTGCGCTGAAACACACCGGACTGCCATATTACTGCAGCTTTCACACAGTCTAGTGAGGCTAAGGCAGGAGGAATGTGTATCCTTACAAAACACTTGAACGGACTGCTGTGCCGTCTAAAAGTTAACCTGTTCTTAGTAGGGGTTGACCGTTTTTGTCAGGGCTGATATAGATTCCAATTATTAGTAATAAAGGAGACCCCTGAACGACATTTGGAACCCATATACATATGCAGTAACTAAAAGTCTTGTTAACATTTTGAAAAACACAAACTCCAACACAAATTTTCATTTAAATGCCTTTAGGGCATATGTTTAATACATACTGCTAAAGACTTTTCAACATTATCTGTAAAAATAGAGCCATTGCTCTCCCCACGCTGACTCCTTTTATGCATGTAAGCAGTCTGCCTTCCCTGGTGTTGGTATGTGTAACACTCCCATGATACACTTTTAGAGGGAGACAAAGTATGGACAGAAGTGATACAAAAACTTTCTTTGATCATGAAGCCCAGTGTTACCACGCAATTCTCTAGTTTATCACTGCTGTATCAGTATGAACTACTCTGCAGACGGGATTCTGTACTAACAGTGAGTAAACACAATGGTGACTGATTCGTATGAAAAGTCCAACACAGCTTGAATGCAGAATGCGTTATATAGCCACGTTGCGAATTTGCATTTCCTATGATAGCGAAGGCATGGTTAGCCTTGCTCTGCCTCTGATTGGCTTACCTTGTCATTCTACCCTAACGTTAATTGATCTGACTCCCCTTGCTTAAACCTAACACACCCAAGCAACTAGGGCAACAAGCACTAGCCAGTCAGAGGGAGAGTAAGGCAGGGCATGCCTTTGTTATCCTAGGAAATGCATATATGTGCCTATGTTTGGTATATAAAATGTTTGTACAGTCACAGCCCTGCATTTGATAAACTATAACAATCTGGCCATGGATCACATCTCTTGCCCTATCCAGGCACCATCTCACTCTCTCCTCTTATCCTTGCAGTTCTTGTACTCATAGAACTGAAGTTACATCCAGTAACTACTATTACTAATAGCAGAGCGTTACCAGCGGAAACAGCAGTTTTTTTGCAACTTTAGCGAAAGGAATTGTGATGTTTATTACAACTTCAGTAATTTCTGCTACCTTACGTTCAACACACAGCTCCACTCATTCATTGAGGCAGTTGATAGGATATTACTCGAGATTTGTAACCAATCACATAGTGTTGTCAGCAGGACTTGTTATTATCAGAGTGGTGACTACAAAGACAGGTGGCTGCATCGGAACTAGAGTAATGCATTTTTTTATTTTTTTATTTTATCCACTATTGGATTAATAAAAATACAGATTCTGATGAGCATAAAAATTCTGAATATCCTGGCAGATAATTCGCCAGGCTGATAATCGGTCAATCCCTGGTTCTTAAAAATGCAGCTAACATACAATTATAGGCAGGCATTTACAGTTGCGCTCCACACCTGATCGGCAAGTTTTAATTCTTACACCTGGACAGAGATTTTGGTTTCGCCAACCAGCTTACCTAAAAAAATCACTTCCGAAGAATATCAGCAGATACCTTGTACCCTAAAGAAAAGGAATGCATCATTTGGAATTTCAATTGATATAAATGCAATTCTTATTTGTGATAATAATAGTAATTTGTTTGAACTGTTCATGTGGCAGGAAAGTTCAGAAAAAATGCTTTTGGCCCTTTTTATATATACGTCATAGTCTGTTCCTTTTGGCTTCCAAGGTCTTGCAAGGACATCTGCCTTTTCCAGCAGCCACAGATGGAAGATTTAGCTATCAGCCCACTTCCATATCTGTCCGTACCCTTCATTCCCTGAATCTCACACCCCAGGCCCTGATGGTAGAAATGTCATGAAGATTGGCAAAAATGATGTCCTGCCCTCCCAAATGACCATTTTTAGTTTTGTCGATCTAACATCCTGTCAAAGACATTGTGGGGACCAAGAGACATCCTGTCTACTAAATGGAAGAAAACAGAAATGCTCACTGAAGTAATAAAAGTTGTGTATATTCCTACCAAATTCATGTTGTGAGTGGTCAATCCAAAGGGTATCTTCTATGTTGTGGGGAAAAAAATCTGACATACTCCCTTTAAAGAAGTCCTTTCACTACCTCACCTTATTTGGTAAATAGAATTTGTTCAGGTGTCGTTGCTTGACCAAAGTACCTTGGAACTCTTTCATGGTCGTCACAGAACAACTGACCAAAACCAGTTAAAGCATCAGCTGGGAAGAAGTCAAGTCTTGGTTTAGGAGTCCATGGTAGAGAAAGATTAAGGAGACAATTCACATCTGACACCAGAGACCTTCCTCGAATATTAATAGGAGTTATGATCTCTCAAACTTTCTTGTCCAAGGTTTTGTACTTGGTTGATAACATTTGAGCTTAAGTTCCATTTGCTAAAGAAGGCCGTGGGGTATGGTTCAAAGACCTGTAAATTGCTAAGCAAGTGGATTTGACCTTTGCTATTCTAATCATGTAAAGTTGAGAAAGTCTTTCTCAGGAAAGAAAATCTGCTATGTAGTGAATGCAGCGGCAATAGCATTTTGTTTGGAATGAAAAGTTTAGACTAACCGCAACAGCCCATGTTGACCAGATAGACGTATGACACAAAAACCCTATGACAGCCACTGCCTACCACAAATAGAGTTGTCAATTCAAACCAATGAATACACTGGGGGTTACAATTTTAGCTACTAACATGTTCATCAGTGCACAATGAAACGGCAACTGGACTTGCTGAGTGTTCTTGAAAATCTTTCACCATTCATCCAAGAGCCTTAATTAGTTCTACTGACTCTTGGGGAGTTCTGTGGTATTTAATTTCTCTGGGTGATTAAATACAGAGGAACTCCCCACCAGTCCGTAGAACTGATCACGTCTGCTGAACAAACACCAAATGTCCTTCAAGACCAGACAGCAAATCCAGCTGGTTTTTTTTGTTGTTTTTTTTTACTCCTGCTTGAAATTCCCTGGCCTGGATGACAGGGGATCTTTATAGACATATGAGCAATACTGCTCACCAGCAGAAATATGCACAGTCATGTTTAGTCTGCTCAGCGATGATTCATTCCTATGGCATTTTCCAGATAATGAATTTCAAAGCTTTTTCATCTAGAACTCTCAAAATGTCAACTAGGAAGTTTGCAGCACTTTCAGACACACCCACAGTAAATAATTAGGGAAGTGCAAGAAACAAGGTCTTGTAAGGATATGCTAAGTCTCTTTTAAAGGCAGCCACAGTCAGCAGAATCAGTATAAGCACCTCATCCAACAACCTCAACTTTACATCTCCTACCCCCGGGCCTGATGACAGCATGTCAAGAAGATGTAGTGAGTGATGTCCTGCCCTGTGTCAGGTAAATGGACAGAAATAGAGGGGGGTGGCACGAAAGAGGTAGAGGGCAGGTAAGGGAGGAAGGCTATATAAAGAGACGGGTGGTTCGTGAGAGATAAGGAATCATGCTCTATCATGTCCTGATGGCATGTTATTATCAGCCGTGCCCCACAGAGCCAATATTTTTTAGTTAGACAGACAGAGACAGCATCCATCAATGATGTGTCATATCCTACAATGACAGGAAGCTGCTGTGATCGGAGTCTGTGGGCACCTGACTCAATGACACCCAGCTTAGACAGGCCATTAACTCGAACATTAATACTAGTCAACTACCTTATGGGTGAATGTCTGTCCTTGAAATGCTGATAGACATGAAATCTACACAAAACAATACATTTTCTTCGAATTGTACAGAGGCATTTCCAAATATGTCAGTCAGGATAAGAACCTCTGAAATCCTATTAGAGTCCAGAAAACAAGTTAACCTGGAATGAAAACTGAGATGCTATTTTTGAACCACTACTAGCAAAAGCTAACGAATAGAGCCCCAGGTATTGGACCTAAGGGCCACCATCACTGCTTGCACGTGGAGCTATTTTGTAGTTTGATTGGGTCTGTGAGGCCCCGATCAGGTGGGGTGATATGGGGCCATGGCTCCTGGGTTCTCAGGTCTAATTTGCCTGTACTTCTCCCCTCAAAGAGAGACGGGCATAATTAACGGGACCCAAACACCCACCACGGGCTGAACAGAGTCATTTAGGGGAGCGACTCGGGAGCAGCGGCAGCAAATGAAATGTAATTGCAATGGGAGCAGAGGAGCTGGGCTGGTGTGTCGGAGGCACTGATGTGTGTGTGAGAGGGAGAGAAAAAGAGAGTGAACAGGCCAGACGTGAGGGAATGAGGGAGCAAATGAAAGACACAGAAGTTAGATGGAGAATATGCAGTTGAGGGGGAGAGCAGGCAAAATAATGACTGATGAGTGATCGTCTGGGACGGGCACTGATAAACAGGGTAGAACAAAAAACTAATGCACAAACTTACCAAAACTCAAAGTTTTGTCTAAGTTAAAGAATAAGTTCACCCAAGTCACATCTCTGGTGACATCTACCTCTAGTTTTGGCATAATTTCCCTAAGTTTTGAAATAAATGCCCCACCTTAAAACAATGGAGGCTAATGGTATTTTGTGGTCACAGCGCTGAAGTAACATTTAAAATTTAACAGTGATACTTCTTCCCAGAAACAACCTCTCATTAGTTGGGATAATCCACAGTAAAGCTGTAGATTTTGGGGTGGGTGGGAAGTGGGGACGCAGGAGACACAGCCCACTCAATATTTAGAACATGTGACTTTGTCACTACCCCAATAAACATAAAAGCGACTTTTATTTTGACCAATTTAAAGACATTTCCACCATAAATTGATGCAGAAAAGGTACAAATTGGTGCACAAAAAAATCCCCAGAATGCAGGAAATTAAGTGTTTGACATTGCAAACTTCCAGGGGATGGACCCCTTACCCCCCATTTCATATGTGCCCCCCCCAAAATGTTGAAATAAAACAGTTTGAAATGGGAACTATATCTTGAAAGTAGTTCCAGTCACGGTGATGTCTGTGGACTATGTTAAGTAATTAGGCCAGTGCTTCTGGAAAGAGATGCCACTGTTCAATTTTTAAAATGTCCTCTTTCAATGCTGTGAGCACTGCGAGGAAATTCCATTTGCTTCCAATGTATCTAAATGGGGGGACTAAATACTGCTAGTGTTACTTGATGATATTCTTTTTATATTTCTGTGTGCTTTTGATTGAGTCATAGCTGACTTTCTCCAAATAATCCTTTGAATATTAAAAATCTGCGGAAATTATGCTACAAAAATTACAGGAACTGACCCTTTAAGGTTGCTGCAGTTGAGCTCTACTACATCACCACTCCAAACCCAGCATCATTTGTTGTGTCCATTGCGTTTAAAACTGCAATCTTTCATGCTTACAATCATTATCATTATTCATCGCTGATGTTAAGAGCATTCAAATTGGCCTTGACCTACTTGGACTATCCACCACCCACCCACCCCCACTCTTTCACCTACACCTCTTTCCCATCATCCCTTCCTCTGTTCCTCTCAGTTTACTGATCACTGGATGAGAAGTGACCTGGGGTCAACTATGTTCCTGTCGCTTCCAGGCACGGGCAGCCCAAACAAATTGGGGTCACTAGGATGTTGGAGTGGTGTGATCACACATACACATACACACTTATACACACACACACTTGCACAGATGGCTGAGTGTAGATAAGTGTAGATAACAGTGATAGTGTCTTATCACTGCACGCTTTAAGAGAGTGTAAAAGAACTGCAGGACATTGTAACATCTTTTCCACCAGCTGGTACAGTAAAACACTGGAGTTGTGAATCTGACAAGGCACAGTGTTTAATTGCGTGACTCCAGCAACATGGTAAGTGGATCAGAGTCACCAGGTATAGTCTTGGTTGGTAATTAACAGAAAACCCCCTATTAAAATGAAAATGAGCTTTGAATGTAATATTGGGAAGAGGAAGCACAGGGGTCAACGAGACAATTAGAGTCTGTGTAAATGCATTTTTAAACGCCTGCTGTCCCTTAATTGCCATTTAAAGTTATCATTAGAGGTGGTTTTAAATGACCTTTAAGCCTAACATATGAAAGCAATGAAAGCAGTGATGGGGCCAATAACTAGTTTGACAGGGGATAAGATGAAATGCTGTTTGGCGATTAGTCATTTTCTGGACTGTGCACACACTGATTCCTCTCAGTGACCCTTGCACTGCACAGCAAAAATACTGTTTAAATGCCAGAAGGAAATTCCTTAGTTGGAATATCTAACCACAGCTTTTTATACATCAAAACCTGCATGCCAACATCAGCCAAACTTGAATAGAACCTGAAATTGTAAGCCATTTCACATGTATAAATGGCTAGCATTGTCTTAGTATTTCTCCATACATAAACTCAAGTCCAACTTACGTCTAGCCTTGGCCATCATTCCCATCACAATTAACTTAATAAGCTAATTCCTGTCACCTAGGAACACAATGACAGTGCTTAAAGAAGTAAGAGTGGTCACAAACCAGTAGAAATTAGGAACAAAACTACCAGGAACCCAAGTTACAAAATAAACTGAAATTAGCTCCAAAGCTCCACAAATTCAGTAAAACTCCTAAAAAGAGTGGTCATGATTAAAGGGTAACTTTGGTATTTTTCAACCTGGATTCTATTTTCCCATGGTTTTGTGTCTAAGTAACTAATGGGAACAGCAATTTTTGAAAATGGTCCAGCACTGAAAGAGAGTACTTTGTCAAAGAGTAACCCAGAAACAGCCCTGAAATTGCCATCGTCAATTTAACCAGATTCCATTTCTTAGTCAGTCATTTTTTTTGTCCTAAAACACACTTCATTCAAAGTTGACAGAAACAAACAAACAAAAAACATCTTTTTTCGCCTCTCCACTGTTCCAATGGTCACCAACTCTGCTTTGGTTGAAATTAACCCTTAATTCACCCAGTTGGATGTGAAAACATGCTGGCTTTATACATGGTAAAATTCCTGTTTATTCAAATGAAGTCTGGTGAATTTGGTGATTTCAGGGTTGTTTCTGGCCAAACAAAAAGGATCCTACTCTTTAACAAAGAGGTTTATCTCTGTAAGGATACTGTCCATTAATTGTCAGACAGTTGAAATGATAATCTGAGCCTGTTGGCACAAAAACAAGCACTCTGAGTGGATGTAAACTGACGTTGCACAAATGCCTCAAGTGGTTATATTGCAACCTGTTTGGCCACTGCTGGCTCACTCTATACTGGTCCAATTTCAAACATAGCTGTTTCCATTAGACATTAAGACACAAAAATATGGGGGGAAAAGCCCAGGTTGGAAGAGACAAAACTTATCCTTTAATCCTTTAAGGATATATATCAAAGTGTACATACCAAGCTTCTATTTTTTACCAGCTTGAAACGCCAAAATTTCCATACATGTTTTAATATCCACTTCAACAAAGATGTACAGAGTCATCTTGTCTACAGCCCAGTCACTACTGCTAACAAAGTGCCATCCTTTAACTATACTCATTCTGCATCAATGACCCCAACTCCTCAACTGTCTTTCTTCTACAGCCTTCCTCTTACTATTTGTAGCTTCTGGTTTGCTCCGTCCCTTGGTGCAGACCATCTTTCCACTATCTTTGACATCCTTTCTTTCTATCTCTGCCTCTCCTTCCTGCATTCATTCTCTCCCTCCTCTTACTCATTCTCCAGTGACTAGCCTAATCTCCCAGTCCCTTGGCATCTTTATACACCCCACTTTTATTTTATTTTCACCTTCCCTGTTCAGGTACTTCCCAATCCCCTTCTTTCTTTCCGGGTTTTCCCAAGTGATTCAACTGTGTGAATGTAGCTTAGTGTACCTTCACCATTCCCCCATCCATTTCATCCCCCCCTCAATATCCCCAAGGCGGTATCTTACTATGTGCAGCTCCAGGTAATCTCCAAGTCCCTTGGCGCTCTCTACCCTGACCAGAACAGCCTCCTTCAGCTGCGTGCTGAAGCCCACTGCCAGCCGGTCTGCCCGTGTGCTCGGCCGGTCATTGGGTGGCCAGGTATACGTGATGAGGGCTCCGCCTCTCCCGAAGATGTAAGTTGTCCCAGCTGTAAAAACACATAGAGAGGATAGAATAAGGGGGTTATCACTCAATTACAACATAATAAGTAGGCTAAGTAAGAAAGATGTTAGGTGTATTCTCAAACACCAATGCAGAATATGTTCAGCACCACCAAAAAACAGGGGGAAGACTTGACTGCAGAGAATTGCAGGGTCGGCATTATGTATATTTTCTTCTGTAACATATTCATTTTGTTGAGTTGGAGAAACTGCAGTTAATGAAAATCTGTGGGTTATAGTTTAATGTCAAATAAAACCTTCTTTTTTAATTGAATGAATAGAGCATGATAAAAATAATTGAGTGAGTGTCACAGCACACAGACATATCAGTGCAGAGTCACATACTGACTAACAACAAGAATTCAATACCATTTCAGTGAAAAGTTTGAAAACCAGTGGCCTGAACATGCTATTCTAACAGTGTTATTGGCAGTGTATATCATGTAGTCATGCTTAGCTTTAGCACTAGTAGTAGCACCAGTGCTGGCTGTCACTCCCCTTTGAAATGTTAATCTGCCGAGCCACTGCAGTTTCACTTGCCCTCGGTTGCGTTGCATTCAAACTAGGGCGAACTGACAAACTTAGTGTTGGCTATGCTGTCAGTGTAACCACCAGCCCTCAACATCAACAAAAGAAATTCCTCAGATCTCCCTGTCAAAGGAACTTTGCCTCAACAGTATTTTTGAGTTCCAGCCTAAAAAAAAAAAAAAAAAAAAATTCTACCCGCCTCATACGCTGAGCGATTTCAAGTTTGAACTGTAACAGAGGAGTTAGGACTTGGCTTGGCTCCAATAAGCCCGTTGGTGAATGAGGAATGACGGGCATTGGCTGTGATTAGCACAGAGTAATGAAACCACAGTGAACTGCTCTCAACCCTGTGTGCTGTCACTCTTCGCTGGAACATAAATACAAACAAACACAGGCTGATTTGTGTACATACTAATGTATGTATATGTAGCTGTATGAAGCTCAGAGATGGAAATGCAGACACTGTTGCATATACACAGACACACTTTCACTGCTTGCTACTTTTGACTGTTGTGTTTGCTCAACATTTTCCTTTGTGAATAAGTCTGACTAACCTCACTTTTGATAGCCTTGCCAGAATCAGAGCACTTTTAAAGTTGTTGGGTTTTTTTTCCATATGAGTAAGGTTAATTCAAGTATCATTTCATTCCAAATTTTGGCCCCTGGTCATCTGCTCCTCCAGTTAGGTCTATGAAATAGCAGAAACAGTGTAAAAGCTCCATAACAACGTCCCAGAGGCCAAAATGAAATCTTCAAATAGCTTTTTGTCTGTTCCCAGGGAACAAAAACGCAAAGATTTTCAATTTATATGATATGACATGAAAGAAGAAAGGTTTTTGTGATGCTACATGTGTTTGACATTCTTCCTTGCTAAACCAGATAAATAATTAAATGATTGTTAAAATTCGATTTTTTGTCAACTGGCTGCAGATTTATATATATGCATAATCACATGGACACAGCAGTGCCAAGCGGCAACCTCTGGGGATGAAAACATGAATGGTGAAGTGCCACAAACTGTAGTTCCTTGAATGTATAGGGGTACATTTTTATATAACTTACTCATTTAAAAGATATTTTGGCTTAAAGTTACACATAATTAAGGGCGCGGTCACTTTGAGTGACAGGTGGGAGCTGTGACAAGTTGCTACCACAGCGACAATGTTAGTTAGATAACGTTCGTCGTGTAACCTCAGATTCCAAGTGTAGACATAGTTGTAGCTAGTTAATTATAACATTTTGTTTGCCTAAAAAAGTTTTTTTAAGCATTTGGTTGTACTAAAAGACCCTCTTAGGAGTCAGATGTTCAGTTTCTCTGGTAAGTACATTTTGTTTTAATGGTTTTAAGCCTTTTTTTGCTAGCACATCTGCATTAGCATTACCTCAGTCAACCATAGCTGTAAATGCACCATGCTAACAAAGGTAGCAGCTAGCATAAGGGTTAGCATAAAAATTATGTATAATTAAGGGCTTAGCTGCTTTGAGTGACAGGTGGGTGCCATTCATTGGCAAGTTGCTAACACGACGACAACACAGATTAGGTAACATTACCGTGGCGTAATTCCAGACTTACTATAGCTATTTTGGTGTGTTTTCGGATCATGTACGTTAATTGTAACATTTTGGTCACCTAAAAAAAGTCTTGTGTAACATTCGGTTGCACTAGAAGACCCTCTAGAGAGTCCGATGTTCAGTTTTTAGTAAAGAACATTTTGTTTAAATGGTTTCATGCCTGTTTTTTATTTTTTTTGGCTAGTGAAAATTTGCATTAGCATTATCACAGTTAACCCAGTGTATCTGTAAATTCACCATACTAAGCTCACAGCTAAGCTAATGTTAGGGTTATCCCCACTGTCTTGTCCAAATATGGTCACTTCTGGTTCCAAAAATCCATGATAGCAATGGCCAAAATGCAAAACTCGAGGCTACAAAACAAGAGTCCACAAGCTGATGGGTGATGTCACAGTGACTGTGCCCATTATTTTATACAGTTTATGAGGCACACACGTCCTTGTGTGTTTTCTGCCTGACAAATCTCCTAGGTGTGCTCCGGTCAGAGGCGATGGAATAACTGCAGGGCCAATGGACCTTCAAACAACATCCACAGCAACAGGCCACACACACTTTTAGTCATACGCAGGGAAAAGGCTGGCTGATAAAGAATGGAGACATGCGGTCTTGTTGCACACAGACACTCACTCACTCAGCTACCCGACACTTTCATTATCTAGCAATCCGCTGGTAGCCATTTGAAATCGGCTGACACACACAACTCTCCTCCCTCTCTCTCTCGCTTCCTCTCTCTCTGCTTCTTTCTGGCTCTCACTGCCCCTCCCTCCTCCTCCTCTCCTCCTTCCCTCCCAGCGGAGCTAAGCCCTCTTCTCAGCTCTTGTTGTTTTCTTGAGGCTGTATTATTTTAGCGCTGACTAATTATCACAGCACGGCAAGCAGGGCTATAAAGAGGTTGTGTGCCAGAGGAGGGGGGAAAAAGAGAGGATGAAGAAAGACAACAGGGTACGGAGACAGGGAGTGGAGAGGATGGTAAAGTGTGAATTGAGGATGGTGGAGAGAAGAAGAAAGTTGGCGTTTTCCTTTTTTCTTTTCTTTTTTTCCCAGTGTTTATTATTAACAGTGCAGCACTGGAGCTTCGCAGAAGCTAGGCAAGAGACAGCTGTGAGGAAGAGGAGAAAAGATTTCTAAAATGGCCGACAAACAGGGAGGGAGGGGAGCCATGTTGTGATGGATGAGAGTGGAGCCACGTTGGCAAAAAGAGAGAATGGTTGATGGTAGTTTGAATTAAGGACAAATGAATGCATGTAGTTGCGTTGTGGGAAATTTAGGATCCAATGTTTTTGGAGTTTGACCCATACCTTTAACTAAGGCTACATTCACAGTGCAGGCAGACTGTCCACAATGTTATTTGAAGATGATTAGATCACGTCTGTGTGTCCAGACATCAACCTTTCTGCACTGCAGTGGTGCACCCAGAAATCCTTCATAGGGATGACCAGATGGGGCCACTGAAAATCTTGGCATGACACATAAAAACTAAAAGCTATTAATGAATTTTAGGAACTCTATTATGCTGTAGTAGTATATATCTGCTCCTTGAAAACTATGTCACCACCATTTTCAGATGATAGAAGCTACAAATGGATCCAGCATATAAAAAAGAAACTGCGTGGTTTTTGCCAAAAACTGGATAAGTGTTAGGTTGGCATGTCTATAAAGTGAGACTTGTAGGTTGCCGCAGAACCCATTTTCATTCAGATATCCTGAGGTGAGAATTACAGGGAGCCCTTTGAAAATGGCCATGCCAGTTTTTCCCTCTACAAAATGTAGCATACATTCAGAGCCTTCTTTGTCCTCCTTCCTGACAAGCTAGCATGACATGGTTGGTACCAATGGATGCCTTAGAATGTCTAGTTTCATAGGCTACCACTACCTTCCTGGTACCTTAAAAAGCTCCATGACAGTGATATTGGGAGGGGGGCAGCTTGCCATCGTGGAAGCATTAAAAAAGGAGGTCTATCATTTCGCCCCCAAACAGGGCGAAATCTAGTGCAGAACTTCTTTGTCAAACTCTCCATGCTGTTTTCCATAGCGCTCTGCTAGTAGCAGATTCTTAATTCTGCTCAGCGCTTCCTCCACTGGATTTGACCTCACTGTTGTGTAACGCGTTGGGACTGACGCAAAAGACAGCTGAAATTGGATCTGAGTGGCGCAAGTGTTAGAAGTCAGACACGTGTAGAAATTTGATTGGAATCGCATTTCAAACCACCTCCAAATGTGGTTTGGATAAGCTTTGCAAAAATTTCATGTGTTTCTTTGCTGTCCAGACTTTTAAAAACCGATCTGGATACAATGTAGAAATGTAAAGAAAATGAATTTGGCTTGCAGTCTTAACAAGGCCTTAAAGTCAGGATATCTTGTTGTTTATTGCACCAACATTGGCTGTTCTTTCTTAAATTTGTCTCTTGAAAGTCCTTCAATTCTATGGAAATGCAATGGTCAAATGCCACACTGCTTTGTTAAAGTAATAGAAGGACATACATGGACATACATATGTAGATTTTCTTGACTTTTCTTTGCTGTAAAGAATGTACAATATGTTGGGAAAACAATAAGAGAAATCTTGATCTAGTGCTATAAAAGTAAAACCTGTATCATCCCTACTTCAGTGTGTCATTCCATCATTGCATAGTAAATTACATTAGTCAATTATTCAGATAGTTCGAGGACATTTTCACTCAGCTAGTCATATAGGTATTTACTCATCGGATGACACATGGATATGAGACAATGTCAGAAAGAGTGACTCCAGCTTTGTTGTAGCTTTAACATAATTTCAAATACCTCTATTGTTGAGGATTTAATTGTATTCTGGCTGTTGAAGCAGTAGTCAAGAAATCAACAGGGATTCTACTTTAAAACACAACATATCAAATACTGGGGGAATTATTTCAAATTGATTAAAACATTTTTTTCCAGTGAGACAGATCAAATATGGTATTATAATGCAATATGTGTCAGTCACTGTGGTCCATCTCTAATATGACTTTGGTCCAACAGGTCTCATTCTAGCCCCTGTTTAATGTACCTCAACTATTATTACATGTGTTGTGTCACTGAATACACTGAAATTTATTTTCTGCTCTAATTAAGCTCCCAAGACTTCCAGAAATCCCTTTTTAAAACTTTAATGCAGAGATATAAAAAACACTGATATCTCATTTAGGGTGTATGAAGAATTAGACATGTGGCACGAATCATCACTGCATATCTTATGTGTGTTCTCACAGTGAACTAATTCTCATCAATTAACACCCCTTTCATGCGAAGCATCTACCATATGCTTTGTCTTCCCTAGAGTTTCCTGTATGCCTGATGCCACTGTCACAGTCATACTTGTCACATTTTACTTTGTCTCTATCATCAGCACTTTTACTAGCATGAATGCCACGAACAGAAGTGCCGAAGTTGAGAAAAAAAAAAGAACTCTAGTAGTACTCGGAAATACTTTCTACTTCTCTTTCGCTCTAACATCCATCCAATAAGCTGGTGTTAACTTTGCCTGCTTTGATTTGTCCAGCTGATAGTGGCCACCTGCTGCTTTGTGCACTTGTATACGTGTGTGTTTGTGTTTGTGTGTACGTGCATTCCTCCCTCCACAAAATGAGGAGACAAAGGAGGTGCAGAGTCTCTAATGAGTAGTCTGACAGGGCGCATCCATGTGTCACTGTTTCTCCCAGCAAACACCTGCTGCTCCGGTTGAGGCAAAATCCTCCGAAGCCTGAACTGCAACACACACTAATGGGAAGGCGAGACAGAGTGAAAAAGAGAGAGAAAGGGTGTTTATCAAACCCAAGAAGACATGTCTGGAGGGCAGCATGCCCTGGCTTTCTTCAAGAGAATGATCTCCTGATAACCAGAGAGGGTCTATACATCTTGAGATGCTCTTTGGGCAGTAGTTCTTTGAACTGACAACAAAAAAGAAGTCAAAAGAGGTTATGGAACAGGGGACCACGCCTCTGATACAAACATAAAAGGAGTGACATGTTCACATGGGTGAAATACACCTATCAGCCAAAACATTAAAACCACTGACAGGTGAAGTGAACGACACTGATCATCTTGTTACAATGCAATGTTCTGTTGGGAAATCTTGGGTTATGACATTCGTGTGGAAGCCACCCGACACGCTCCACCCACTTAAACACCAGTGTGGACCAGGCACCCCCCATTATGGCAACGCCACTCCCCCAGCAGGACAATGCGCCATGCCACACCACAAAAACTGTTCAGGAATGGTCTGACAAAAGTGACAAAGAGCTCAAGGCATCAACCTAGCCTCCTAATTCCCCAGATCCCAGTCTGATTAAACATCTGTGGGACATGCTGGTACCCCACCTTACAACCCACAGGACTCAAAAGATCTGAAGCTAACACCCTGGTGCCAGACACCAAGGGACACCCTCCAGAGGTCCTGTGTCCATGCCTGAACAGGTCAGAGCCAAGTCCGGTCCAAGGAGCATCCACTGTGGATCTGGGGTACCTCTGGGGTACCAGCACATCCCGTAAATGTTCAATCAGTTTGGGATCTGGAGTATTTGGAGGTCAGGTCAACGCTTTAAGCTCTTTGTCCCGTTCCTGGGGTCAATCCTGAGCAGTTTTTGTGATGTGGCATGGTGCATTGTCTTGCTGGGGGGGCACTGCCATCGATAAGTGACGTTGCCATGAAGGGGTGTATTTTGTCTGCAACGGTGTTCCGGTGGGTGGAGCATGTCAAGTAGTATCCACATGAACGCCAGGACCCAAGTTTCCCAGCAGAACATTGCATTGTAACAAGACGATCGATGTTATTCACTTCACCCACCAATGGTTTTAATGTTTTGGCTTATTGGTGTACCTTGTTCGAACAGGTTTTAGGTTGATTTTTATAGCTAACTAAAATAGAAACCATCCTAAAAGTTTTGGTCTGCTTTGCAATGCCAATGTAAGTACTGTAATAAAGCAGCAAAGCATGTGGTTAGAACATATCCCCCTGCCAGGATTCTCCTCCGTTTCCACTGGAAAAATGACAAAATCTGGTTGTTCAAATGTCCTGAAAAAACAATGATGATGATTTCTGTAAAAGTCCTCTTACCCAGAGACTAGATACTGTCTTTGATTTCTGATTTTTGAAATGTTGTGTTTTACAGACTTTCCACATTACTGATGATTATTTATCAAAAATCTCATCATGTAAACACTTTGTGAAAACATTAATAGCCAACCCTACAATACTGATAGAAACATCTGGTCAAAAATATCTGTATATTTGATTTTCTACATCTCTCAGCTCTACATCAAACAATAAACATTACCTTTCTCAGAGCCTCACCCAAGTATTTTTATGTTCAGCCAACCTTACCTACAGAGACAGCACATCAGGAAACACCATATGATTTGTTTTTGTTGTGGTCACATGGGTTATTCTGGAGGCCACTGGCAAGCTACTGTTTTGTCAATAGGTATGGGCACTTGTTGCCATATATGTCCCTATGAATATGTGCATAAGTGCACATGCATGAAAGTGTCAACCACTTTTAACACTGTGCACCTGATGTGTATTTGTGAAAGTGTGCATTTGTGTGTCTGCAACTAATCAAGAGAACAAGTCAGACAGAAGAATCTACATCTGAGTTCTCTCAAGCAGTAACTGTATACCTTCATTGGAAACTGGGAGTTCAAAGTAAATTAGCGCTGCCTTGGGAGTTGTCAGCAAACAAAAACCTGGCCCTGTATGGATTTCTCTGACCTTCAGTCCACCGTGGTCTAATCAAGCAATCTGCCTTCCCGCTTTCGCTAGAATAACAATAATGATGGAAATGCTCTGTTGCACTCATGTGTTCCACCAACCCCCCTAAAAAAAGAGGCTAAATATTTATTACTTTTGTCCAATTAGCTCTGGCGCCATTGATCTGACCAATCAATCCTACCTGCGGCGCTAGAGGTGGAGAGAATGCAAAGAGATGAATCAAAACATTGTGGGACGCCCCTTGATTATCATTTCCATTCACATGGACTGGCTGGTAATTTGGTCTGAAGAAGAACGGATAAAAAAATACCATTTTCCTTTGTCCACGGATCTGGTGGAAAAAATAATCAGAAAAGGCTCATGAATCAAAGCAGTAATGAAAAACCTATTGATTCTGATTTTTCACACCCCACCCCTCCTCCTCACTCTTCTTCTGTGTTGGGGCGAGAAGAGTGTATTTAGGATTGAGTTTATCATTTGGGATGCTTTCTCTGTGAGGGGCCATTGATTTGGGATAGTGGATTCTCGGCCACTACTATCTACCGTGGGGATAAACAGGTCATATTGGAGAAACCAGACGCCACGATTTTTCATTAAGGCGTGCGGTCAATGTTGCAGTGTCGAACGTCAGCTGCAAAGCCTCATGGGAGCTGACAGCGTGAAAATTGCAAGACAGACCCGGCGATAAAATGAAAATTCCACAAGGAAAAAGGACTGATGGTGGTGATGAAGTCAATTCTTCAGAGACAATAAGCCTCAAGGCACACCGGCACTGTACACCCACGTAAATTTATACACACTTCTTATTTTAAACTCTCAGACAGGCTCTCAAACAATAACTCAATAACACACAGATGGTTCCTCCAACCTTCGTGTATTATTGCATCAGTGCCGACTGATTCTTTGAAGCAGTTAAGGAGAGAGACAGAGCTATTGATTCCTTTTAAACGAGAAGACTGAAACCTTTTTTTTTGCTACTTTTTTTGACACAACATATATTTCAGAGACACTTACAAAGAGATGCGCAGACTGGGAGAAAAAAGACGGCGAGAAAAAAGGGGCTGAGATGAGACATTTGCCAAAAGTTTCCAGACAGCTGTTGATTTTTGAAGTTGCAGAGTTACACACACACGCACATACGCGCACACGCACATACGCGTGCACACACACACACACACACACACACACACACACACACACACACACACACACACAGACAAGAACTTGGTGAAGACCACACACACTTTGCTGACATTTTAGGGTCTTTCTATCTCTTCCCCTGACTTGTGCGGGCACACACACACAAACACGCTCCGACGCTCCCTTTTCGTAGTCTAACAACCTCGTCAACATCACCGCCCTTGCTCTGATAGCTATTTCTCTGTGGTGGTATATAAGAAAATGTAGAAATGGCATCCAAAAGATTGGCTGCGTCTAGAGAGGAAATAGCAAGTCATCCCCCTCTGATGTGGTTGGATAATATTCCTCTTCTATCTATGCTTTCTGCAAGATTGCCTTGAAGGATGAGAGAGACCTTCCTGTTACATGAGGAGAGACGGCGCTTGATTAGGGCACCCTCAAAGTTTCCAGCACTTTCCAGAGTCCAGTTAGGTGTAACATGTGATGTGTTAACTCGCTCTTTGTAGATACAGAGATTTGTCAAAGGCAGCATCTTTCTATGAATGCTAAAAAATTTAGTAAAGATGCTAATCTGATCTAGACTGGTTAGCTAGAGTTTCTACACACTTTATGACTCAAGTGCCTACTATCATTAATACAAGTGAGAAGGTTAAGACAGTATCAGGGATTTGAAGGCACATCTATTGTAAGTGACAACTTTATTGTACCTAACATGACTATAATTATGATTTAGTTGGTTATTTAGTTAAATCCTGTCCATTTCACACCTTAAAGAGGAACAATGCCCATGACCTTATTCTTATGGTTTAAAAAAAAAGTCCAAAAATATTAGTTAACAGAAACAACTTTCTCAAGAATCTAAAAACTAGAGTACTAAAACTCAAATTTGTGAAGTCATCAAGTGTAAAGTCTGGAAGTGCTCGATAGACAATTGGGGAAGATATGATGATGACACTGATACCCCTCTCCACCAACATGGAACAGGTTCCATAATGGTTACAGCACCCACTTTTGAAGCGTTCACAGCATGTCGACCAAAAAACAAATTGTTTTGGAACCCAAAAAGTTACATTTTCTGTTTCACAACTGAGAACACTTCAGTACAATAGAATAAAGCTCATTTGAGTATAAAAAGGAAACAAACATTCTGTGGGTCCACAAAATCAGGCTTACATTCATTGTGTATGGAGCAGCTTCAGACTGTATACTTGATGACATCACAAGTTTGAGACCTTGCATTCATGTAATGCTGGAATAATCAGAAAATTGAGTTCCAACCTATAGGAAATTCACATGAATGCCCCCTCATGTCCGCAAGTCTGCCAGAATTTTGATACAAGACTTACTGATTTGATGTCAGATGAAAGTAAATGTTTAGTTGATGTTAAGAGCCTTTTATTTTATTTACCGTAAGAAACCTCGGAGTAACATTTGATCAAGATTTGTCTTTTAATTCTCATTTAAAACAAACCTCACGGACTGCATTTTTTTCATCTGCGTAATATTGCGAAAATTAGGCCTATCCTGACC
>NC_065522.1:9496645-9583298 GCF_006386435.1 Epinephelus moara | reverse complement strand
TTGGGGGGAGTTTTTCCTTATCCGCTGTGAGGGTCATAAGGACAGAGGGATGTCGTATGCTGTAAAGCCCTGTGAGGCAAATTGTGATTTGTGATATTGGGCTTTATAAATAAAATTGATTGATTGAAAATTGATTGATTTTATTAATCACCTATTGCATAATAATTTTTTGCTAATACGTAATTTGTAATATGGTTTAAGGTTCTAACTGTTACTTGTTGTTGTCCACATAGAGTGACCTGAATTAGTTAGACATTGTATGTATTAGCATTAACTTTAACAACACATCTGGTAGAGCAATATTTTAGTGGTTTTATGGAATATACTGGTGCAGCAGCAAGTGTGGGACAAAATCACTCTGTAACATAAAGCTTCAAACGGTTTTCCAATACTTGAAAAGCAACATGAATCTTCTCTGGGATGTTAAATGTCTGTGCAATAAAATTCAAAACATTGTCCTTGTAGTGTCCATGTTGTTTCCACATTACGACTTAAAAACACATGAACACACCTAAGTCGGAAGAACAACTTTCCAGCTCAGGAAACTGGACCATCCAAGGAGCATGTGAATGCAGCATTACCTCTCTAGTTTCTGGCTTTGAGAAAGAATATATTCACAAATATTGATTCAACTTTCTTAGGGGATGGGCATACCATATTGGAATTTCTAATTTAGGTAGTGTTCCTCTTTAAGGAAACTCAAACCCTGACTTTCTTGTAGACTTAGTTTGATCTTAACAGGCAGATAAGAGCTTCAGTTGTAATTGGGTCTGCTGAGTTCTGCAGTACGAGCTGGGAGATGGGACACTGCACCTCAGTGTGGACTATACTGAAAAAGAGTAATTGGACTGACCTTAAACTTGGAAAATAATTGGACTGATTATACATATTTCACATGCTGCACAGACCCTTGACTGTATCACCGAATCTGGAGATGAAACATGAATCCTTGAAGTACAGTTGTAAAGTATGAATATGTCCTTAAATGACAGTATCGCCAATAAAAATGTCTAAATGTATCTGAAAACATATAAATGTGAGTATACACACTGTTTAATATTCAAAATGCAATATGCCAGACGAAGAAGACACTTAATGTCATTCAGTTTTATGCAGCTAGCATTCTGTAGATTTTGTTTAAAGGGTTATTGATGGGAATTCCAGACATGGGTTAACATAATCTAATGGGGAAATATCAATGCAAAGAGGTCAAAGTTATCACATCACATCTGATAGCAAATACCATTCTGGAATACCGACAGGGGTTATGACCAAATGTTATCCCATGACCAGGGTTTCAGACTAAAGGCTCATTTATACTCCCTTTTCGTATGAGAATATATGTGTCAATTTGAAACAGTGTAAACATTACTGCCCTTCCATGCGTCCTTTATGATGACGCAGATACAGCCAATAAATAGCACTAGAGGTCAGAGTCAAAAGTGGAGGCGGTCATAATTTTGTAACTTTAAACAGAGGCAGTGTTGTAGATGGCAGTTTTTGATGCAGCCATTATATACATTCAAACATGTGGATGGAGAATTCTTTTCACTACTGATTCATTCCTTTCCACCATAATTTAAATGTCTTTGTCTTCTCCTATGGTCGTATCTTGCTTGAACTTCTCTACACTGCCACCACGATGGCTGGTGGTACTGCACTGTTTTGTCCTTATCTGTAAGCTTTCAGAAAGACATCACTGCCTATTTATTTCTATTCGTGATTACTTTTTCTTCCACATTTAATATAGTTAGTAACTACATACTGTGGTCCTTGTCCTTGGTAGGGTGTGGACAGCCAAGCCTTCCCTCGTGCACTTAAAAAAGGGACATATTGGGTAAAATGGTCCACACTATCACTCCTTTCAGACATCCATAGCCAATCCATAGGTACCACCTCTGCATATTAAACCCCAACTATGTGCCTTATTATTTGTATTGCAGAATATTTTGTCTGCCTTCTTTCCAATCTGCTATTTTACTAACTTTTTTTTTTTTGTCTGCCTTTATTGAGCTTTCACCAGATAATGTATTCTTGCCCAACAGCCAAAATATCTCCATGACTCTTTGTATAGATAAACTGCAATCTGAAGACCAATAAAGTATAGGGTAACACAAATCCTTAGAGTTTGTATCTGAAGACCAATAAAGTATAGGGTAACACAAATCCTTAGAGTTTGTGAGTTTGACGTACAAACAATGTAGAGTGCCTTAAAGATAAGTTCACAGCAACATCGGAGCTCTGCCTAATACCTGTGTGTGAACTCCTGCAGAGTCAACAGCACATTATTGGGGCAGCTAATAGAAGGGAGCGATAGATTTCTTCGAAGCTGATTGGTGCTTATTTGTTTCTAAGATGATAGTCATACCAGGCGAAAAATAGCTAAGCCCTCTCTATCTGAATGGAATTACAGGTTACTGACAAAAACTGATTTCAGTGGCAGATTGTCACCTACTTTCTAAAATCACATTTTGTTATGTCTTGCCTCAGATCCAAGCACAAGGGCAGATAAATGAAAAGAAATGGTTTGCATGTTCTGAATGCCTTCATTTAAAATCATATTAAACATGACTTAGAGATGACAAGAACACTGAAGTATTTTCTTTAAATTACGGTTGTGAGTTATGTCAACAGCACAAGTATGAATATGAATCAAACTGTTCAGAAATCACTTCTGTCAGCTAGAGATGTCTGATGATTATTCCCCTCCCTAATTCTACCAGTGGGAACTTGATACACAGCTGTGCCTTTCACAATTCGGGAGGATTCAAATGTTTTCTCCTACTTTGCTTTCGACACCAATGATGTGCTTGCAATGTTTGTTTGAAACATTTCAAAATGCTTGTTATGTCCCTGGAGGGGATGCTAGTATCAGAGAGTGATTTTTGTACAAATACCATTCCTGAGGTAGCACTCAGATGCTTGTCTTTTTGCAAATATGTTGAAATGGAGGAATCCAGCGGGAGTAAAGGAATGAAGGTAGAAGGTTAAGCAGTAAGGGTGATGGTTAGTCTGATTTTAGACAGAGACTCGTCTTTAGAAAGGTTGTTCAGCAGGACAGCACATCTGCCCTGCGTATATATCATCCAGAAGTCTTATTGATCAGCCCAGAATACCCTCCTCTGTCTGATAGCCTGCTCAATAGTCTGGTGAGGTTGAGACAGTGACGCCCAACTGAGCTGCTTGGATGAAAAGCAAACTTTATTTTCATCAAAGGCACACAAGCAAGCTGCCCTTCGATTTATTTTGTTGTTAAGCATGTTCACAGAATTATGCAAGAGCTAGGAATACAAATAAGTAGTTAATCAATCAGGCAGTCAGTTACTTGTGGAGTTAGTGATTATTTCATCTTTTTTTACACTAGCAGTCTTTTTGACCAAATAAACCAAAGAACTACTGTATAAGCCCAAGTTACAACCTCCAAGGTGGAAAAATGAAGCCAATGCAGATGTGCCAATGACTGAGGTGTGCCAGAGGGTGATGCCACAATGGCTACATCCATTATTTTACACAGTCTATGTATAAGCCTCAGGAACCAGATGTCAGTACATTTATTTTAGCTAATCACTTTATGTGTTCCCACCATACCTTAAGAACTGAAAAGGGGATTAAAAAGCAATCATGAGGTTTAAGAGGTCATTCTTGCTCAGACAACAACACTGAGTCACCATTGTAAATTGGTGTACTGTTTTGTAATTGTGATGTTTGAATCAATGCTGGAAAAAAGACATGCAGAGGCAGAAAATGATAAATACCAAAAAGATGCCAGTCGCCAAAGTACAGTGAGGACCTCAGTGTTTGTTTTGTTTTGTTTTGTTGGTTGTGTAGATCTGATTATGTATTGAAACTTTTAATAAATACATTTACAATACTGCATATTGAAAGGGAAGTTTCTACATTAGGGAGGTTTACTGTCTACTGTAACTGATTTCTTGAACAACTGGACAGCGTTTTACACCAGTGCACCATTTAATTTGGTTAGTCGTTTCTGAAGTTTGCAGTAATTGTGTTTATCAGTGTTAATGTCCATAGTTCACGCATGAACGGCATTTTTGTTCAAGACTTTGCCCATACAAGGGGGGGTTCTGACACCTTAATACCCATTACTCACAAGCATAAGCAGAATGCTCACACACCCCTACTCAGAAACACACGCTTGAACACACAAACACGCACAGAGTAGCAAGAACTGCAGCATCCTCTCACATTAACACTTTTAATAACATGCCAATCAAACAGCAGCCGCAGACGGAGACATGTGAATATTTCAGCTCCAGGCTCTGCCCTGGCCCCCGTTGTTTAATTATTTACCATGTTTGGAGGGTGCACATCGCCACACTGACCTGTCCCCAACCCGCCACCACCACCCCCAAATGCTAAGCCTGCAAAATACAGTGAAAGCAGATGTTAGCAAGAGAAAAGGATGGTCTGAAGAGACATGCTTACTTTAAACATGGGCACTGTGAAATACTGACATGTACTGCATGAAGAAATAATAACAGACCTGCTCAGAATAACAACCATATTCCCATACAGAGTCATTAAACTGTGATGTTCTGAAAAGGTCAGTCTGTTTTGTTGCTGCTGGGTCTATGGGAATACAGGTGTGTGCCTATGTGTGTGTGTTTCGAGGGGGTGCGAGCAAGTGTGTGCACTTCCTGATAATGTTTAATAGCCACAGACCCATTAGTGTTAACATCGTCCTAATTACACTGGAGTGGCCTTCACAGTACATAAACAAACACAGGCTAAAGCCGGTGTTAGCCATTCCATCCTTGAAGTGGTGACCTTACGAAACGGTGGCTCAAATTGTAAAATTATACAAGCAGGAAGGTTTATGCATGAACTGTGCTCACAAAGCTTTGAATGGACGGAAATGAAATGAATACAAAGGGGGATTTGAAATGAGATCATGTCAAGGAACAAGGACAACAAGTCCTCTAACCAATGTGACCACATAGGTTGTATGTTCGTACATCTGAATACGACCCACAGGAGCATCTCCTGAATTAGGACACCTAGCGCTGGATGACAGAATAGCTTGTATATGACCATTAACGGTTGAGTTTTAAACAGGTGGTTAACGTTGTGAAACGGTCGCAGTTGCACCAAAACTATGTCGTCTGGTTCAGGCAAGAAAACTCCTTTAGAAAAAGGATCATGGTTTGTCCTAACATCCTGAAACGCGAGGTTTTATTTGGTTTGCATTTTTATATTTCCCTAACTATTTGGAATCAGTAGGAGCAGAAAAGTATAAAAACTACACATTGTCTTGAACAATAAGTAGTTTTAAAAAAGAATGATGTCCTCATATGGGGACAATGGGTTTAATTTCAATAGTCACAAGTGTGTAAAAAAAAGTATAAAACTGTTTATTTCAATGCCTGAACATTGTTGTGCAAAAACAAAATTGCAAACAATGCAACATTAGATGATTGCCTTTCACCTCTATGGGTTTGGGGTCACTGTTCAAGGTTAAAACTGTTCAAAACTGGTAATTTAAAAGCCGGAACGTGGCTGCTCTAAAGCAAATTTGCAAATAATGCAACATATCTAAAAGCCTTGTGACTTGTCCGTTTATTAACTGTATGAATTTTCCTTGCTCCATATTCCAAGCTTGGAATGTCCTTTGTGTACAGTCAGGTACAGTCTGTTTATCCTACTTGGCCTGTGAGAAATGCTGCAGTTATACAATAATAAAGTCCCAATGTCCTCAAACGAGTACTAACAACCATAACATTTTACCATGTTTTTACCTTGCCCACTAACCATAACATTTTACCATGTTTTTACCTTGCCCACTTTTGTGTCAAGATCAGCTGTAGACTGACTTGGTGTGACTACCATCTTGTTTTTACATGGATACTTTTATTGTGCTTTTGCTACAAATAGATGGCACAACAAAAGTGTCCACGAACGAGGACAAGAGGTCAAAGTTAGGCAAAATGAAGTATAAGGTGCAGCAAACCCAAAATGTAATGACCTCGTATGACGATGCAGAGTCGCAGGATGGTAAAACTGGTAAGTTTGTTACCAAGGTAATGCGATGTATCTCACCTGACTTATGTCACATATACCATATAAGAGCATCAAAGCTAGGTCTATGGGAATGAAGTAGTACGAAGAGCATCAAAGTCATGATTATGACTTCCTCCTTTGCTGGTGTAATAATTATTACAGCCACTGGAGGTTGAAAAAAAAAAAGGAAATATGGTTTGTAATTTCCGCCTGTAAAAACAACCTGTGTGGTAGTATTTTGGAGGGAAGACTCAACAAGGAACATGAAACAGATTTTTTTTCCCCCACAGAAACCACTCGAATACCAACAACCCTCAAACTAATGGAAAACTTGCCAAATTACTGTTAAACCAGAGCTTCCCTACTCTGCTAGCACTGCCCACTGGATAAAATTAGTCTCCACTGACTTCACCTCTCCAGCTTGCTACATGGATGTAATGGCCTCTCTGATATACCACTTGTCAGAAATAGAGTGAGCAAGCCAACACCTTGCACAATCAGTTTGTCAGAGCCAACATCAACCTCCACTTCAGCGACTTAGAGCATAACATGAAATAGACCCCCGCAGCCCACTTGACCGGAGGTTGGAGCAACATTCTAAATGGTTCTTTAATGAAACGGGCTGAGTGCACTGTAGGGCTCAGATAACTTGTTATCGTACTCGAGGTGTGGGAGTGGTTAAAAGAACAACGCGTACAGTGTAGGGAATAATGACCCTCATCTTGCATGAGAAGAAAAGATGGTTGTAATGGATGTCGATGGAAGGACAGTTAGATGTTGGATCGTGGGGGAGGTGGTGGGGTGAGTGATTGAAGGCAACAAAAGGGGGCTGAGAGAGAGAGACCAAGAGACGCAAAGGGGATCAATGGGAAGCCTCTTCCTAGGAGCAAGAGCACAGATCCACTCTGTTTCATTCCCCAGGACTGTATTCCTCAGGCTCCAGGGTATCCCACATCAAAGGCGGAGGAGGATGAAGTGGGGAGATGAAAGAACAACATAGTCTGTAGTGGATGTGTGAGGTGCATGCATTAAATATCGTGTGCATGTGTGCTGAATGTGTTCCGACACGCACACATGATGAGCTAGCACAGGTCAGTCCACACAGGATTTGGGGATCTTGTGAAGCTTTGACTGTTGTTGACACATGAAAGCTGCTGGGTGGGATTCAGTGTTACACGCATCCATTTCTGCCCACATTGAAGGACCATTATCTATTCACTCAGCTCACTCAAGAGCTTGCATCCATAAAGATTAGCCTCAGAGGAAATATAGAACAAATATATAAGCCTGTGTCTTTGAAGACCGAAGGTGGTCTAGACCCCCTCTGATCTCATGAGACTTAAAGCCAAAATGTGCCACACGCTGCTGTGGTGGGTATTGAACTGCATAGCTAAATGATAAGAATGGGTTCAACCTGACAGATACAGAGAGGAGGCGATCGCAAAAAAAAAAAAAAAATCCACTCCAGCTCTCGGAGGACCCTGGGTAGTCATCTGAAATGTCATTGGTGACTCTGTTCTCTGATGTCGAATCAGTGTTGAAGTGCCCGAATAAAGCAGAGACAGTCGATTGTATTCTTTTCGTCTTTCCTCCCTCGTCTCGCCGGGCCCGCGGGGACTCCTGGACAGGGGTGACTGTCTGAGTACGCCTGTCACAGAGCTGATATTTCACATGTGGGGGGGAACTGGCAAGACGGACGAGCGAGGCAAGGGATGGGAGATACTAAATAAATGACTGTCTGTACTTTGCTGAGAGCCCTTCAATGGAAAACAAATCAAGCCGAACCAATAATGTGACGAGACAAAACCCAAACACGCGAGAGAAAGGAGAGAGAAAAGGGGAACAGAAAAGAAGATTTGCTGTGCCGTGTCTGGAACCACAACATTTAGCCCGAGGCGCGTCACTTACTCCTTCTCTCTTTCTCTAACTGCCTGCCTCCCTTTCTCTCATTCTCTTTCTTTGCCGTTAACCCTCCCTTTGTCCCTCCATCCCCTCTCTATCTCTGCAGGTTGGCAGTCAAACATAGCAGGCTGTGGCCGTTACATAACAATCCATTTGTTGGCTGGTGCTGAGAGACTTCTTGGCGGCCGATGCACAAGCAGCAAATAAGGCCCTTAACGGGGGGGAAAATAAGAATTCACAGACGCTTGTGTGCACAAACAAACAAACACAGACTGTAAGAGGATGGAAAACAAACACTGGGGTTACTGGTGGAGGCCTCGTGCTCTTCCTCGCTGGTGCGTCATGTAAGCTGAGGAGCCAACTGGACTCTCAGGCAATCTGTTGGGTTTAATAATGTTTTGCTAAAGTCACCAACACTTAATTTGTGTTGTATATAAACAGTCTAGGCTGTTACAAATAGGAGCTGCGTATATATTTGATTCAGTTGGAATTTACTTGAAAAAAACAAGTTTGTTTTAAAAAACACATGCATGGACGGATTATGAGACAATGGGCCCCTGGGTACAGATAAACAAAAGGCCCCAGTACTTTTCCTGCATAGCAGCAAGTCACCCAGACTTTGTGGTTTTGCCTCTTTGGTGTTGTTATTTTGCGTATCTTTGTAGTCACTACTCTACTCTACTCTTTTGTGCCGCTTTGCATCTCTATGAGGTAATTTTTTCTGTTTTGGTTACTTTGTGTCTCTTTGTTGTAATTCTGTGTTTCTACCTGGTTAGTATCTGTATATTTGAGTGACATTTTCCAGATGAAGGCCTGGGGGCCCCTGCCACTTTGGGCCTCTGGGCCTGTGCCTGGTAGGCTTGTTCACTAATCTACTACATGCACATGCCTTCACTTTCTGGATGTGCAGGAGCCCTTCATGTTAAAGGTTCTGTATACCACATTCACAGCTTTAATACAGCAGCAAACCACTATTTGCTACGTAAGATTAAGTGGAGCAATGGTGTCCTGAGCAGAGAATGACAGTATCTCTCTGTGTATTGTAGTCTGAGCTTCTCTGTGGTTTGTTGTGGTAGCCAGTCCTGCCACACGTGTACGTAAGTGCATGTGTACATCTCACTGGCTAGCTCATTGCTGCCGTTTTGCACTGTGTTCATATGGTGGTTACCGCTGATGTAGTCCCACCTCCCGGTTCCCCACTGGTTAACACAGTTAGCTTTGTCAGCAGTGCTGTAGTGTAGCATTATTTATACAGTTAGCACTGTTAGCCATTGGCGCAGCCACCACCATGTTGAGAACAGCATGCAGACAACTCATGCACTTTGAATTTCACATAGAGCCTCTTTTAGTCTATGGGACAATCATGATATGTACACAGAAGACGAGTCATGTTTACTGATATAGCCCAAAGTCACAAGTTTGTCTCAAAGGGCTTTATTATCTACACAACGTACAACCAGATCTATCCTCAGACCCTTGATCTGGATATGTAGAAAGTTTACAAAAACAAACAAAACAAAAAAAAGAACCTTTGACAGGAAATAAAATGTGCAAAGACGAGTTAAAAAATAAAGATAATGTGCCAGGAAAGGGACGAAATTGTTCTTTTTTTTTCCGCCAAAAAGGACATGACACTTGTAGTTGTTTGGAAATTTTTACTTGCAAGAAGAATAACCAAGTTGTTTTTGAGCTAAAATCTACCAAAAACCATCAAGGTGTCGGATCTGAAAATAGTTTTATTTCCAACAGTCATCTGTAATTGTTTTAGAAGGCACTGGCAAATTATTTCATCCTGCTGACAGGGGTGCTCGACAACGGAACTTCTGTCATTGTGAAGGGCAGTTACAAACAAACTATTTTGTCATTTAAATTTGAGAATCATTTGCTAAAGACAGAAAAAGTCAAATGAAAAGGGATATCGTCAAGATACCACAGAAGAAATACAGAGCTTACTGAAAGCAACACCACTGCTCACCAAGGCTGGGCAATATGTCGATATTAAATCGATATTGTGATATAACACAAGATATTTTGTGTTAGATTTTAGAAACTATAATACTGTAAGTAAAGCTGCAATGATTAATCAATAAGTTGTCAACTCTTATATGAATCACCAACTAATTTGATCATCCATTTATGTACTGGACTAATTTTAAGGAAAAAAAAAAAACCTACAATATTATTGCAATATCAATATTGAGGTATTTGATCAAAAATATCATGATACTTGATTTTCTTCATATCACCAAGCTCTACTGCTCACTGTACTGTAACTCGAACGGGATACTGCAGGTGTGGTGGAACAATACTGCATACCACAAATGTCCAGCTGTCCTCCAAATTAAAACTACATAATCTATATTTCTTAGGCACGGACAATAGGCTGGCGCTGACTAAAGAAAGGCCTCTTTGTGTGTGGATGGCGTCAAAAAAGTTTTTAAAGTCTTTGCTCATTACTTTCACTGCATTAAACCAAATTTATCTTTCCATACGTGTTCATCTGCATGTTTCCCTCTCACTGATTTTGTGTACTTTTGCGTGCACGCTTGGGGCAGTCTAACCTTCAAACTGCAACGTTTACATGTAATTTCCTCTGCTCGCAGCCCCCAGGGTCGCTTAAACCAAAGCGGTGTTGATTGAATACAAAGACTGTGCATTTTCATGACAGAGGAAGGAACAGTGGAGGAAAAACGCCGGCGCAAGTGTTTAGCTGCGGGCTGTTTCAGAGCCTGTTGAGAATGTTTGGACAATGCATGGCAGCACTGGTGAGATGTGCTGTGGCTCTTACAAAGCCATTTACAATTCTTAAATGTCACAATGGTGTAATTCTGTAAAGGAGGAATTAATTCGATGCTGAGAAAGGCCGAGCTGTGTCTGTCCGGTGAGGAGACATTTGTTCTCATTGCATGCTCATTCAAGTGCCTTTCAGTACAAAGGACTGCTCTCTCTAAGTGAAATAAGACAGGTTATAGAAATGAATTGGAGCCAAGATGGTTAAAAGAGACGCTCGGAGGCAAATAAAGCCCAAATCTTATTTCATCTTGTCTTATTAACAGCAGCAAGCAGATAACGGCACAGTTGCCCCTAAACAGAAACAGAATTGATTTGATGCAACCAGGCAGCCATTCCAGTGTCCGCACACTCCAGTGGCATCTCCACCACCACAACAACTCCAGTACCTCAAACAACCCAGACTCATTTCCCGAGCTCATACTTAAGTGTGCATGATGTGGCTAATGAGGGAAATTAGACAAACAACGAGCACAGTTCACCCTGGATTTCAGTCAACACTTCTCAGACAACAGCCAGTCAGGAGGGGGCCTCACGGTAGCAAGGAAATATATTGTTTCCAGCCGGTTCTCGCGGGTAAACAAACAGCAAACATTTTCTCTGTAATTAGCAGAGCTTCCCTGCCAAAGCACGGACAGGCACTGGTGATTACAGTGATCACAGCGATCTTCCAGAGCCTTCAAGACACATGACATATAAGCTTTCACTGCATATTTGTTAAATCATGTAGCTGCTGTATCCTGCTATCTTTTGATAGGTCTTCTTTTCTTCCTGTGGATTCTTATTGTCTCTATGGGCCAGGGCGACAGAACAAGTCCTGGCTGTCTGAGCACAGATGGAAAGACCTGAAATACATGACATCCAATTGGGAAGCTAAATGGATGCACGGAGAATGGATGTAAAAAGAAAGTGATATAGCTTAGCTCTAAATTAGTGCTTTATGCCTTCAGGCTCATCAAAAGAACACATCTCTGCACAGTGCATTGACTTTAACAAGGTTTATGATATGTGATGTGAGCTCCAACCTTGCAATAAATGATGTCTGCTTGAAAAAAAAAAAAAAGGGATTTGCACAGACATCACGGCTGAATGCCCCTCGCGGCACGACCAAAGGACGTGCCAACAACACTCAGAAATGAAAAAAAAAAACCTAAGAGGATCATTTTCAAACTGGAGCTGATTTTGTACACAGAAAAACTCCTGCAGTACTTCCTCTTCTCTCCTTCCCCATTCCCTTTCCCCACCCATCACTTTCAGTCAGCAGATTAAAAAAGGGTTTCACGGATGTCAAGAAGTATTAGCTTCTTGTACGAGGCTGCGAGGATACAGGGATAGACCTCCTCATCTCATGCTCCCTCTCTCTCTTTCCTCTTCTCCCCCTGCATCCCTCCAAGAGTTCAGTGCAAGGCGAGGCCCCCTACCTCTCATTCTGTGAAACTGCACTGATGTTCATTTAAACAAGATTTATTAAGGAAGTGGATAAAAATAATGTGAATCATTCCTAAATCACAAAGGCAGCTACACAGGGCAGTCATACAGGTTGACACTTTTATTTTATAAAGCTGAATGATTAATTTACTGATATCAGAGCAACAAGACAAAATAGTTGGTGCCAGAATTGCTTTTGCCTGCAAAAACATGGTACTAAGAGATAATGGACTGACCTCACTGTGAAGAGGTTTCAAAGGGACTGATTTTTTTTTTTGAAGGAAGGTGACTCTACTGAAAACTGTGGATTATTCTGAGTTACTGGAACATTTATTTGGGAAATGCTTTGAATCCAGTATTTTGAAATCTTTCTTTTTGTGTCAATACGACAAAGTAAATGTCATTCACCTGTTTTGTATGTGAGGGCATGAAGGCAGTAACCTCAGAGATGGACATCTCAAAATTTGGGCATTAAACCGCTACCTCTTGTGGTTTTAAAGGGGAACTCCAGAACTTTTCAAACTAAAGTTTACAGAAAAATGAAACGTTTTTCCTTACAGGTCTGTTTTGTGTCCATTTGTTGCGAAAAATGTCAGTGAAGATTATCAGTCATCCAGGTCATGGTAATCATCATTGCTATATCGTAGGCAACTGGACTTGTGTTTCTTGAAGACATTTCGCCTCTCATCCAAGAAGCTTCTTCAAACAAGCAAGCAAGTCCTGTTGCCTACAATATAGCACTTATGAGTATGTAAAATCCTTTCCGTGATGTTCTAAGACACTTCTAATAACATTCTGAGCCTGTCAGTGGCAAAAGCAAGCACATTTAATGGACGTAGACTGCACGTGTCCTGAGTGGTCACAATGTAGCCTGTTCTGTCCCTGCCGGCTATAGCCCTCCCCCTAAATGCGAGTTTAATTCCAAAAATTGTTGTTCCCACAAGTTACTTAGACACTGAACATAAGGGAAATAGGGTCCAGGTTACCAAAGTTCCCTTTTAAATTAGAAAAGTCTTTCAGAATCCATTACATGCTAGCAGTGTGGAGGCAACATACAATAAATGGTTGGTGCCTTGGTTACAAAATCAGCAAAAAAAACTGCATTAGACTAAGGTGGCAAAAAGAGTGAATCTATAGCATCTAACTAAGGGACCCCAGTGGATAATTTGAGCTACTATCTTTACAAAATATCTTACCCAGTGGAGCTGTTCTGCTGCAAGGATTAAATATTATGAAGACATACATTGTATGATATTTTAAGCTCAGTAAAGGGGCTTATCTTTGTGCCTGAAGCTGTAATGGTGTAGGTGTGTACCGCTGGCCTAATGCTGTGGCATACAAGACCCACAGATAAATGGAACGTATCCTGCTACCTCCCACAATCAGGGTACAAAATTAGCCCAGTCATCAAAAGATAATGTTGGCATTGTACACTTCAGCAAACCCTGGATTAATTACATTTGTATGTTTCACATGAATCATACCAACGTTTCTGAAGCGACGTAGTATATGAGTTGACCTTGTCATCAGGACGTGGACCAGATGGTGGATGGTGAGGCACCTAGGTGAGATGACTGCCAAGCTGCACGCCACCGTTCAAGACCAACAAACAACAAAACTGGTTGTTTTTTCATCAAGTGATCACTGTGTTTCCACCAGGGATAAAGCCACGATAAAGCTTCTGAGACTTGAGACATTTCTAGCCAGGATAGGAAAGCAGTTGTTTTTTACCGAAACATTACTGCGTTTTCGGGTGGCATAGTGCCACAAAAAGTGTTTTTGTTTTTTTTCATCGCATTTCCTGCCCGGAAGTGGCACAAATAGCAGTTGTTTTTGACTGAGACACAGCTGTGTTTCTTGCCAGTATAGTATCACAAAAAGTGATTGTTTTTTATCAAGACACCGCTGCACTTCCTGCTGGGATCCTGTCACGAATAGCGGTTGTTTTTAACCAAGACATTGTTGCATTTCTTGTTGGGATACTGCCACAAAAAGCAGTTGTTTTTTACTGGGTCATTGCATCATTCCTAGCCTGAATTGGAATTAATTTTCAAAGCCAAAACATGATCTTTTCCTAGACATACCCAAGTGTTTTCTGAGCCTAAACCTAAGCATACTCTAACCACAGCGTTGATGAAATGTAAACTTTAAATGTTTCCGCCACATAACAATGACAAATGCAACACATCTGCGGTTTGCAGAAATGTAAAATACCAACATTTATTCTGGCAATTGGGTTGTTCAAAATACAGTAAAGCATCTGTAAAGACATATGCACATAGCAAGTGTATAAGGTCCAGGTGAACTTGTCAGTAGAGACTAAACAAGAGAGCAGAGTAACAGGTAGAGGTGAGATTTATGGGGAGAAGAGAGGATGAGGAGGGAGAGAAAGAACGAGCCAGTGTCGGCCATGACACAGGCATGTTAGTAGCAGGGGCAGATGGAGCAATGAGATGACAGTTTTCTCTCCATTTCCTCCCACAGCTGTTGCTACCAGCAGGCAAAGACAGACGGAGAGAGGGAGACAAAGTTGCATAGGGTAAAGCAAAGCGGAAAAGAAGTGAGACGATGACGGGAAGAAGGGATAAAAGATTAGTAACCCCGACCTCTGCCTCCGCCTATTACCTCTATCCCCTGCCCTTCAACTACCGCTGCTACCTTCTCTCTTTGTTGTCTCTTTCCTCACCTTCCTCGGTGTCTGCCCTCATTTTTCTCCACATACCTCTGAAGAAGCCAGCGAGGTATGTGGAGCAGGCCTAGCTGGTTCTAATGAGATACCCTCTGTGAGATTTCAAACATCCACCGCGTCCCTTGCCTTCAGCAATGCCAACACAAAGTGGTGGACGGAGAGGTTAGAGGAAGGCGGGGGAGGATGGAGGGATTAGGAAGAAGGGATGGAAGAGATCAAGCAGGAGATAGAAAAAGCAGCAAGATGGAGAGAGAGGCGAGGACGTAGAGGGAGACCAGACCTTTTCTAACCTCAGTCAAGTCCAGCTTTTTTTTAAATGCTGAAAATGGAAAGGTAAGTGAAGGCAGCATCTACATGAAAGACTTAAGAATACATGGACAACACGGGGATACAATGCAGTCCTCAGGCACGTAATCTGGAGCCAAAAGCCAGTCATCTGTAGTGTTAAAGATCTGAGGCTCCACACCGGCTCAGAGTGGGTTCAGAAGTACATGATATAACTTGAGGGCAAGACCTAATGAAAAATTGATCAATGAAATTTTAAAACTAATCCTCCAACAGGCAGACAGTGAAGTGACGCCATAACTGGGGCTGCCTGTAGCTCCTGCTCGGGGAGAAAGAGGACTGAGAGAGTGAATGAAAAAATACCTGAAGATTTCTTTTTGATTAAAATGCATTGTTCATGCTCATGGCTATACTAAAATCCATCTTAACAAGACAATCTGTGTTCCGAAATGTAACTTTCCTCACAGTGGAAACGTCTGGCAACAGGGTGAAATAATTTACTTGATGTTCCGGACTTATTGCAAGAGTTCAGAGTGAAGTAATCTGCTTTATTTTACCCTATTTGCTGAAAATGTCAGAAACAAATGCAGTGAAAATGCATTATTTATTGCCTGGCTTTTCCAGACAAATCAAACTCATACAGTCTTATATAAAGATGTACCATGTATTTCGAAATCCTTAGGATTAAACTGTTTATAATAAAGTCTGACTTTGCGCGTGCAATATCAGGTGGCTTCGCAGTGCTAAATAAAACAGTGTTTAATTACATGATCGGCGCAATCATGACAAACTGTGTGAGTGTGTGTGATTGAGTGGGATGGCTTTGTGTGAATAATGTAACTGCTCACACAAGCAAATACAGAGCAGCTCTCCTCTAGAGAGGAGCAGAGAGAGAGAGAGAGAGAGGGGAGACATTAATGATGAGAGATGAGAGGAGTGCTGTAATCAGGGGGCTACAGTGAGCTGAGGCTTGTGTGTGCCGCTCTCCCTCTGCTTCATATGCCCCTCGGTCAACAGCCCCCCACATGGTGATGGTAACACTGTGAACCACTCACTCCACAGCCACCACATGCCGTCTTCTTAACAGAACGCTTGACTTTGAAATCCTCCCGTAATGTGTGTCCCATCCTCTCCCCAGCCTCTCCCGTCCTCACTGATTCCCTCCTCTCTTCTTTTTTTTTCGTGGCGCTCGTTAGCTTTGGACGACTGCTGTGCAGCTCAGTCAGATCACTGGTGAACTGACGTAGTGGTTGGCAGGCAAATCGGGGGAATGAAAGGATCCTTTGCTGGTTATGTTACATATGTCATGTGGCTAGGCTGCAGTGGTGGAAGAAGTATTCAGATCCTTTATTTAAAGAAGTAGTTCACTACTGGAAAGATGGTCTTTTCATAAAACTGGGCTGCCTATGCAGTAGAGAGACGCAAATACTTTTGAAATTGGTGCTATATAACCAGAGAAAACAGAGGAAAACAGAGGAAAACAGAAAGAGGTAGAAAACCCACAACTACCAGAATACACTGCGCCACACTGGACCAACAAACACTCCCGCTGGTAGGAGACTAATGCAAGCTTGGCCGTTTCTACACAGGAAACAAAATGGCGACTGGCTTGTAACACACAATCTTGAATTACAGTTAAACAGTAAGCTAACATATGTTTCTGAAAACATTTGAGGCGAGAAACGGGCAATGTAGTGACAGAATCTTGGTTTATATTTGATCAACGCTGCTTAGTTTTATCATATGATTGAAATTTGGTCTGACTTTGAGAGAGACAGCGAGGGGTGACTTTCCCTCGAACTACTAACATACTCCTCCAACCTGTTCTCATTCTGAACTCATCAATTACCGCCACTTTGTCAGTCATCTGGGCTTTAGATTCTGACACACAAAGGCATCTTTGGTGGCGGCGTAATACGCACTGGGTGGCGTCAGCTGTTGATTAAGTGGCCACCAACCAAAGTCACCAAATACCTGGGCTTGGTCAGTGAATGTCTGCGTTAGATACCGACACACTGAGGCAACTTTCGCGGAGTTATGAAATGCACTGGAGTTGGTAATGCTGCCACTACCAACGTAATATAAGGAGCTGGGAAGTCTCTAAAGGGCGAGTGGGAGGGGAGGTGAATGGGTCCAACAAACCCTGGACTTTCACCTGGTAGCCCGCTGTTTGCTTCCTGTGTGAATGTAGAGCCAAACCATAATCATTATACCTATGTCTTACCACATGCTTTTGTTGGAAATAAACGTAAATATGAGGTTTTTTACCGATGTAAGTATTTTGAAAAGACACAATGCATGTAACAAGCGTAAATTGACATGGCGTCCTGGGACGTCAACAACAGATGCAGGGGGATACCTAATGCATCAATAATAGACATGAAAGTCCATAGCCAAAGCTGCGATATTTGACAAGTAAGGATGAGATGTGTTGTTGTGTCCATGGTGAGGGTAGGTGTACAAAAATAAGGAAGTACAATCTTTAGTTCAAGCAACAGCCCAAGAGCCAGTGTTTTTTTTTTTGCTTTTAAATGGGTGGGGAGATCTGGGTGCAGATCAGATGGAGGGACGTTCGACACAGTTCATTCACACATACTACCCAGATTGTCATGACACAAAGCTTGTTGAAAACTGGAAAGTATCTCCACTAAAGTACCAAAGGTAAATGCACTCATTATGCAGAATGGCTCCTTTCAGTAGAATATCATAATATTCAGTTTTTATTACAAACAATCATGTAAGAGCATTTTAACGTTGTAGTTCATCAATGTGGAGCCAATTTTAGATACTCTGTATACTATAAGGCAGATTAGTAATATAGCACTGCATCATATCATATAATAATAGCAGGCTTTTTTTATATATAAAAAGTCAAATAAATGTATGTTAAAAAGTGTCAAAAAATGTAGGAGAGTAAAAAGTACAATATTTCCCTCTGAGATGCAGAGGAGCAGAACTGTAAAGTGGCAGAAAATGGATATACTTGATGTAAAATACAAATATCTCAAACTTTATCTAGGTAGAGTACAGTTAAAGTCCACTACTGCCAAATTGTACCCATCTCTTTAGCATTAAATAGTGCAAACACCCCATCTGAAACCACTGTTCTTGCACAGAAGGACCACAGGGGGAGCTAGAGCACAGGATTACTGGATGCTGCTCTATCTTTGAGGCACTACAGAAAAAATGCAGCTCACGACTATCCAACGGGCTAAAACAAACTGGGTTGTAGTCTTATTAGCTGTTATTGCCATGGTTAATAACAACGCCCCCAATCCTCTAACATGATAAAAATGTTTGCGAGCGCAACATCAGCCTATTTGCTATCTCGCCTGCGGCCTCTTGCAATAAATCCCTAATGCAATTTTGGATCCTTACCCTTGACACGTCAGTGAGCCGATCTCAATGTTGTTATACAGGTATACATGTAGAAATGAGAACGTGTAGAGAGGAGTTACAGCACATGGAAGGAGTGATTTACAGTGGCTCACAGTTTTGCAGTGGCCTACTTTTGATTTGGCAGGGAGGGAGAGAGATCTTTAATAAACAGCAACGCTCTCTCGTATACATTAGGTTTGTTGCCAGAAGTCTTCCTGCTCTTGACAAGACTTCTGAAATGTAACACTCGAGACATGGAATTTCTAATTTAATTAAAGCAGGTTGGAAGTTGAAATATAAGAAAAACACTTCTCCAAATACCTAAAGGAGCTTCATTATTAGGCAAACATTGCTCTGAGGAGTTGCACGAGAGCCCCTTCATCAACACTGCTGGTCGGGTTTCAAATTAGTCCTCCTGAGTTCATTTTTAAACTGGATATTTTCAACACTATTAATTATATCTAAGTGGATATTGTTAGCAATATTCTTTTAAACAACACATGGTGATCCTGGACATGCAAGTGGTTTGGTACTACCACTTGTGTCCTCCCCAATATTACTGCCTTGGGTGCTTGCCCCATGTGCATTTGTTTTCGTGTTTCCATTACGAGAAGCAATAAGCTTCAAAGAGACTACATTGTTTATTGAGAGGAAAGGACTCTTTTTCTCGTCATGATTTTAATGTACATGCAGCACCAGCCTCTGTTAGCCAGCTGGAAGCAGACAGGTATCTCAAGGCAAAGGGCCATGGGAGTTAAGTTCAAAAATAAAAGAATTACAGCAGTTTTAAATTGTTTTCCTGTATGTCATCATGTTAAGACTCAAAATGTACACTGTAGGCAGACTGTTTGATGACTATAAGCCAATTATTTTAACAGCATTTGTGCAGGAATGATTCTGTCCTAAGCTTTTTGATCTATGTAAACAATTTTTTGCAGCAAATGTTGACCCAAACATTAAAAGTAAAGTATTATCTCCAACTCAGAAGTAGTATCTCCTCTGTAGGAGGTAATATCTCCTACGTAGAAGATGCCCTTACAAATTATTGGCAGGATTGGTAGACTGCACTACTACACAGTTCCATTATGTTTTACAGTGGATATTTTTAGTTGGTTAACTGAGGTAAAACCCTTTGTTTATGCTGCATTTGGCTTAACTTTCAGTGCCCTTTGTATCATGCACTAAGTGCTTCATCCTGCATGGCTTTCTTGCTCTCAGAACAGCCTAATTAAGCCTAAAAGTACGTAGGAGACAAACCTAGGTTTTGACAAAAATTGCCCGCAAAAGGAAAAAACAAAACCTAGCCTCTTAGGGCTTCCTTAATACATATATATATTCTATATTTATTTTTTCAAATTAGTGAGGCAAGTCCGCAGTATGTCCACATACCCATTGGTAGCTGCAGATGAAACCCCTGTAGCAGAAATACATCTGGTTGGAAATCACGAGTGATTTCCGTGGAAAGTGAAAAAACCCCAAAAACATTACCATGAGCTTGGTGCATGAAAAGCTGCCATACAAGTGGAAATGATGAAAGAGGAGGAGTGGGCTGGCCCCTGCTTAACAACAAGCAGGAAACAAACTGCATGTGAGTCAGAGAGGGACACGGACAATGAGATGGTGACAGAATGAGAGAGCATTCATGACACGGCGGGAAAACACAAATGTCAAATCAGAAGTTTCAATTTGCAAGCATTGTGTCTGTGTACATAAATATAAATAGTCATTATAAATGTTTATATATGTATGTGGATATATGGCTAGATAAGAACTCATTTGCCACAATCGATCAGTCAGTCAGTCAATACCTGAGTCACTCCCTCACTCTGTTTCATCTTCTTACTCTCTCTGTGCCCCCTGCCTCTCTAAATCAACCTCACTCTATACACAGCCGCCCACACTACTTGACTTGCCGTTAGTGTTGCACTAATCAACTGCCGCCCATTAAAATCCATTTTCTCCCTAGCTAAGGCACGCTGGTGACAGGAGAGGAGAAGGAGTGATGGAAATTGGCCTTAATAACCAGCACACAGTGTTTGCTGTGTCCACACTACACCGTAATCTGGGAGGGAGAGAGGGAAACAGAGAAGGAGGATGGAGGAGGAACAAAAGAGGGACTACCCTACATTGAGGAAAGCACAAAAAAACACAGCACTGACCTTTACAAAATGGGGACGTTCGTCAGTGAGAAAATGGTGGCTGATGCAACTAAGCCTCTAATCTAGAGGAGAGTCTCCGTGTTATAAGCTGCCTCAAAAACTTCCAAACCAATTTATGGCACTCAATTTCTGGGGACAAGGTGACGCGATGACTAATGTCCGACTAAATATTGTTAAGGTCAATGTAATAAATCACGTTGAGGTAATAAATCACTTCATGTAGGTCACTAAACTGTCACCTCAGAGGAAACTTTGGTCCTGGAGCCTCACTTTGTGTGATTTTATACTTTGAAAGGAATCATTGGATTGACGCAGGAAAAATGACTATGGACTAAAGGAAGTAACAAAAGCTTATCTTAAAACAGATATCATGATCAATTTTGATCCCCTTTAAGACACTAGTGGCCATTAAAAGATCCAAAAGGACACGATAAATCACAATCCTGGAGAATTCAGAACCCAATGCTGACATTGCCTCGACAGTTTGCACATGAAAAGCACTCTTGCACCATCTCATTCTTCATAGAACATTAGAAAAATACAGCCTCCTCCTTCTTCACTCACCGAGAGAACAGTGCAGTGACAGCGGCAGCCATTTTGTGCCTGTGTTTTTCCCCCAAGCCTAAGTGCTGAGTGAATAAGGAGAGAGTTGGGATGGGAGCCAGGACAGCGTTTTGGCAGGAGTAGACGTACAGGCCAATGCATGACAAATGAGTGTGTCATGCATACTGTTGAGCCCGGGCACAGACCTGCCCGGCTCATCCGTTTGGTGAACAAGGCACAAGTCAATTTGACTACAAAGACCCCCTCACTGCTACTTCACCCCCCACACCCCATCCCCCCACCCCCCCCACCCCTACTGCTCCTCCTGTATCTGGAAAAGGAAGCAGGGAGCTGTCTTGATTTGGCTCCAGGGAGGAGAAAGGGCCTGAGGGTATGGAGGGAAGGGCACAAGGGGTGACAGGGAAATATGGGAGGCAGAGAGGGGATATGAAGGAAGCGAGAGGCTGTGAAACATCCTGGCAGAGAAGGAGAGAGATGGGCAGCAGGGGGAAATAAACAAAATGTGAATCAGGGAGTGACAGGCACAAGGAGAAGGTGACGGAGAGGGAAAAAAATAGCAAAGACTCAACAGATCGAATGGTCCAGAGGAAAGAAAGAAGAATGCAACCAGAGTCAAAAGTTTCAATTTGTAAGCTTCAACCACTTTTTCCCCCATTATTATGATTTCATGTTTTAGAAACAGTGCTCGATAGGGGCCACAACTCCATCAGAACACATACAATATGCATACAGAGCAGAGCCCTTGTTCTCTCTGCGACAATAAATCATCCCCTCCTGACTGTTTTATGCTCAGCGAAGCACTGGCTTTGACGACAGTTCATTTCATGCCAATTGTTCGGTGCTTTTTTCTTTCCTCCTCATCCTCCCTCCCAACCAGTCAGCCCCTGCATTCTCTTTTCATTCGACAAAGACAGACTCCTGCATGGGTCTGATTAAAAAGCATGCTCTGACAAGAGGCAAGATGTTGGCTGCTATGGGAGGAAATCAATGGCACCAAATGGTTCCCTATATTATTGTAGGTGTCTTTAATTTTTAAAGCAAAAAGCATTTTTAAATGCTTTTCCAGCATTGTGCATACAGAAGTGACCTACATGGGCGGGAGGTGCAGAGGATAAAAAATACTTCTTTTCACCTGACATATCACTGATGCTCAATCATGCGGTAAACCAAAAGCTATCAACATGTGCAGTGTTTTGACTAGGAGGAAAGGAAACACAAGAACATCACTTCTAAAATTGGCAGCTTTCAGTATGGCCTACAAACACAACATCTGACAAAACAACATATACACCTGAACACAACAACGCAGGGCTCGACAGAAGTAAACCACTGCGGCGCCCCACAGCTGTCTATGTTTATTGTTACATCAGTTCCTCTATGTCTACGCCAGCCTGAATGCAGCCAGTTAAGAAGCAGGTGCTGATGTTCCCCTGATAGGCGCTGCCTGTAAATCTCCTCTGCAGACAGTGGACAGACAACAATCCATTAACTGTAGTGACTGCTGGCGCTGATCAGCTGCTTGACCCAGGTCAAACTCTCCTCACTCTACCACCTCATTTTCTTTACTACTTGAGTCACTGAGGTACAACACTTGGAGGTTGCGACCAATTTCGGAGCAATCCTCAATGCCAGTATTAGACATCCATCACCTGTCTATCTCACGGGACAGACAGGCTTCTCTTTCTATAGATATATCAATCAACACACAGCTCAGAGACATGTGAAGCATGCAAACACACCACTTGTGTTGTGAACACGTAAAAGGAGTAGTTTGGTATTTTGGAAAAAACGCTTGTTTTCATACACAAATTCGTCGACCACTTTGAATGGCCCTGCCATTACTGCGGTGGCGAGTCTCTGTGTCTGCTGCTGCCTGCTGACAGTGAAAGCAGCGAAGGTTGTGGATTTTTGAAATGATGAAAGCTAATTAATGATTAACTTTTGCAGAAAATGTAGATACTATTGTTGACTGCTAAGTAACCATAAACACTTCCATGGTAAACAAAAACAAACAAACAAACAAAAAAACACTCCCAGTAAACATAGAGCTGCCAGTGTTACAGCTTAATACAAACTGTGTAAATTGGTGAATTCCAGCTGAATGCATCAATGGTTGCACGTAGGAATTTGAAATTCAATTTCGAATTGATGAGAGTAAAATTGAAGGCTTTTATGAGGACACTTAGATACAGCTGTTGTCACTACGAGCAACCAAAATAAATCCGACTGAGTTGGTTAACACTCACTCGATAAAACCGAAACATTGAGCAACATTGTCGGTTTCTGCCGACCAAACGATGTTTATTTTGTAGTCATTGCCCCAGTTGGAGCAACTAACTTTGCATGTATATTTCACAATAAAGCTACAGTTAGTTGAGTGAGTAAATTTATTCTGTGGGACCACCACAGCCCCCGGACAGAAATGTCAGCGCACAAATGTAGCTGCGTTTGCTAAACACTGTTAACCAAGCTGACATTACTTGTTTCACAATCAGTTTTTTTCCCCAAAGTTGAAGTTTACCACTACTGTTGAAGCAGCTGAGAGGTGTGCAGGTTCTCCCTGATGTTGTCAACAGTAATGTAAAATAGAAAGCAAACACTGAAAATTACACACTTCTTTGGACAGTTTGTATTCAAATGTGTGTGTACTGTAGGGAGATGCCACCACAGTAAGGATGACTTGTTTACTTGCAGTCTTTCTCAGACTTGTCTATACTGCTCTCACATTTGTGCATTAAGTATCAAACTAGAGCCAGCAAGCGATTAGCTTAGTTTATCTTAGCTTAGTGGGGAGTTATGTTACTGGAACCATTTCTTGGTCTGGTCAACGATTCCCACAAATCTCCAGACTCAAGAAATTCATCACAACCTGTGGTTTTGACAATTAGGTTTTTAAACAGATTAAACAAACAAGATACAAAAAATGTTGCTGTTTTTTTTTTTTTTTTTTTTTTTTACTTCTGTAAGTGCTGTAGAGCTGTGTATCTATTCAAACACATGCTCGGGTGACAATACAAGGTCCTAGCAATGGTTTCCCACAGTTCCACAGAACACATGAAGATATGCAGCAATGTACCACAAGACCACTGCTAGCAAGTTAACATGGATGTAAAGGACATGGATGTAAAAATACTTTTTATATAATGGCTTTGCAAATTTTTTTTACGAGGAGGGAAATGCATTCAAGACATTTAGTGGACCTTGATGGGATACACAATGCATTTTGATGAGTAGCATTGACTGTAAATAACTTTTGCTTGTTTATAAGGAAAGCAGGACACCTTTAACTTTGTCTATGATGACGCACCACAGCCTGCAGTTTTACAATGAGATTGTCACAGACATATAGAGCTATGGTTGGTGTGGGGAAAAAAAAATAAAATAAAATAAAAATCAATGTGTGTCATCTTTCTGCACACTCCTCATTAAGGCTACTCCAAAACATTTTATATCCATTAAAGTTCTGGTATAAGCCAACCTGATTTGAGGACAGTGACGACAGTAACAAAGGTCAGAGTCTATGTGGAATGACTGAAGAAATGCTTCAGTGGCTCTTATACACAAATGACGGCTCCACTCTGGTGTGAATTTGGAAATACATTAAAATTTAAAGGTGCACATGGCAGGAGATAACCTGTTCCAAACAGTCTGAACTTGAATAATAAAGTGAACTACATTATTAAAGGACTAGAACTGCAATACTTTTTATACTTTGAAGTACGCCAATGGGATAAAAGAAGCAAAAGATCTAATAGTGAGTCTTTGGATAGAGGACTCATTTAGTGCTGTTAAGGACCAATTTAGCATTTTTATTAATCCCTCATTGTGCACTGAGAAGTTTTTCAGAATTTGAGTGGGTAATTAAGGCAAATCCACGGCGTCTCTGGAGGAATCTCTGGGATTAAGTTGATAAGGTGACTTATTTGTACTCAAAAATCACTCTTGTGCAGCTCTTGTTGTTTTTTCACTCCTTTTTCATGTCGTCAATTTTCTGTTTCTCTCCCCTTGGTTTATCCCTTTCTTAAGATTTTACGCCCGTACAACCCAATTACCTTTCTCCTGTGTCATCATCTCGATCGGCTCTGTCATCTAATCTCTGTTAATGCAGGTCATTGTCATTGGTGGAGTCGACTCGACTGTGTCAGACAGCATAACAAAGCACTAATGAAGCGCTGCCAAATTAAATACCTGTAACTGTAATCCCACCAGATGGGAGGCTTAATGTAGCATTGCCCCAGGAGATGTCGGCCTATAGAGACATTAGTTTGCTGAGTGAGTTTGTTGTCACATGACCAATGAGAGACATGTTGGAATGTAATTAGGTACATATATTCAAGTACTGCACTTAAGGACAAATTTGAGATAATTTACTGGAGTATTTTGATTTTATGCATCTTTTACTACATTTCAAAGGGCAATATACTTTTACTTCACTTCATTTGTGACTTGCGCAGTCATTTTTTAAATTGACCCTGAGACACATTTTGAGTTCTAACTGCTATTAGAAAGAGGTTATTTTAGGTTTTCTACTGATATCAGTATTGTTTTTGTAGACTAAATATGTCACATTACAAAATGACTGTCACTGAGCCATGATTTTAAGAAAAAGGCGTTCAAAGTTGGCAGCACGAAGGTCACAAAGATACATGCTAGAGCTCATTGGCCGTTCAAATTAGGAGTGCAGACTGTGCTCGGGGGTCGTCCCATGGATGACGCTTGGAGTCACTTTTATTTTGTAGCCAGCAAGATTATTAAAACCAGTATACCCAAAGACGAGAAAATACTGTTTATGTCGGAAGAACTGCGGTCAGTTTGACGAACGAAGTTAGCAATAGACTTTAAATGACAATATTCACAACTTGGATTAATTTCATGAAAATTCTTTTGGTTAGTTGGATTGGTGGAACCTTATTGACTACATAAATATAGTTAATTAAAGAATGGACACATATTTGGACTTCTGACAGCTTCAAAGGTTGAGAGTCAGTACTCTCTTGTTTACCATACTGGTAAATCTGAATGAATTATATGCTAGTGCTAAAACTTTCAGTAAAATGAGCTGAGCGATCTAATTGTGAAGACTCTAACGGAGCTAATGATGTGTAGTGCGTCTGTATTGACAAAAGTTTAAAAATGTAACATTATGTTTTCATGCGCAATGCTAAATCTCTCAGAACTAGCTCAAGCAGGTTGCCAGTGGTTCATCAACTGGTTTTGAAAGGCTTTAATATGAAAGCCAAGACTATTAATTTGAAACCAGACGAAAAGCTACCATCCTAGATCATGCCTTGTTACTATCAGCTTCAGGGAGGCATACATGGGAAGAATGGCGCTGAGTAGCCCCAGCGGCTAATGTGTTAGCTGCTAGCTGTTTAATATGCCTTAACAAGCTTCGAAATTATATTAATGGTCTCAATTTGGCGATAAGAGTTTAATATTCTGAAAGTCAAGACTCTGTACATTTAAATCAAACAAAATCCCCAAATGACCAAAAATCGAGACAGTGACATGAATCCACGTTTATGTAGAAATGAGACGCTGTAACATCCGAATGATTTTGATAAAGCATGCCACAATTACGCATGGTTATACCAAAAGTGTTTACACCTCTTAAAATTGGCTCTGCCTTGACTATAAGTAATAGCTGCTTATGATGAATTAGGTATAAAATTCCAAAACTATATATAGCTAATTTATGTAATATTTTGCATTATGAGTTCTTTTACTTTTGATACGTTAATGTTATGTTAACTTGAGTAAAAGATCTGAGCACCACTTCTTCTTCCACTTCTTCCACCATTGAATGAGACATACAATAGAGGAGAAGGATGAGAGAGAACATGGACATGTACATGGGTAAAAGGTGATGAGTAAAAAAGAAGTGAATAGAAAATAAGCTAGATTTTCTTTTCATGGAATATAGAGCCACTATTAGACCTGTGTCTCCTAAGAAGTAAAAGACCTCTTCACCACCTCCTTCCCCATCAGACATTAAGAGGAAAATTTAGGTTTGAGGAGTGAACAGCTCATTGATGTCACATTAAAGGATTTTGGGGTAGTGAAGTCCTTAAAGAAAGAGCGAAGCATCCAGGGTCGCCCACAGGCTCCGTCATCTGAAACTGTCCTATCTAATTAATCAAAGGTTTCAGGAGAGGGACCACCCTTAAGGTAAGCTAATTAAAAACACATTTTTCTGCAGGCTGTATTAAGTCTTTACCACTGGAAGAAAAATACAAAAAAAAACCCTCCTTGACTCGCCTCTGGCCCTCTAGACGCATAAAGTGAAAAAGCCAACTGCTAATTTAGAGCTATTCAAGGGTAAGCGGATTGCACAGAGAGAGGCTTCGGGCTTAGTGTAGATTGCAGGGCAGTGTGTTTAATGCAAGAGAGATAGCAGGGTCATTTAAAGCACCACTGAAACCAGCAGCTCCACTCCCTGCAGCACCAAACCTCTGTTCACACGTTGTCTCTGCACGATGCTCACTCATCTGTCTCTGTGACTCCCTCCGTCTCTGCTCTTTTCTGCATTCTTTCAGTCACGTATAATTTTGTCTGATCCTGATTCATATTCAACTGAAATGCAAATGCAGAGAAAACAATACATCTCCAAGGCGTGAATACACTGCTCAAACACTGCTGATCAAACACATGATGGGCTCCTTACGCTTAACTGTTGCATATCCGTGTTTGAAAAGATACAGAATTCCTCTGACCTTGGTACAGTTACATCTAAGGAGCCCACACATTTTTTTTTCTTTTGACATCAGAAGGAAAAAAGTGTGGGGGCTTTTATAAGTCACAGAATTCAGGGCTAAATCATTGGCTCAGGATATTTTTGTGTTATTACACTTAACTCCATCATAAACATGATATTCTATTGGGAATTTTCAGAATTAAGGATGACTATCACACAGAGTAGCTGGGACACTTTGATTTACATTCAATCAATAAAGGTGGCTTGACAGTCTGAAGATGATGACAGCCAATAGGATTTGAGAGTGTGTCTGCAGTGTGCCACATGGGAAGTCTCTAAGGACATTTCCTCCACAGGGAACACACTGATTAAAGATGAGGGCAGAGCGTTGATGGACGGTATATATTACATGTATTTACTGTATGAGTATTTCTCACAGCTCAACACAGCAGGTAATGTCCCAAAGGTTGCCTTTGACTGTCAGTCACGCCGACAAATCCAATAGCGGAGGCTCAAAACAAGATTGGATCTCACTGCCACTTCTGAAATGTCTGCAGTATGCATGGTCACTCAGAAAGTTGGTCTTTTTGACTAACATCTTTCACAGCCTTAGAAATTACATTTATGTACAACTATACTGAAATAGCAAATATGTTTTCTATCAACATAATGAAGAAATGTTACTAATTAGCTTACCTGGCAAGTCGCAAAAATGTTTATAGTAAACATATTAGCAAATGTTTATTTTTTTTTCCACCGGAATAGGCAATCCTACAATAAACTATCCACCCACAATGACTACGGCGTTATTTTTGCATTATAAGTCTTCCTTTTCTATTAACATTTAACCAGAATTGAACCTGGGATTCTCGTGTCACAGTCCTGTCCACCATCAGCCCCAATCAACCCTGTGAATACAGCACGGTACATACATAAAGTGTTTCATTCAGTCAAAGAAACTGTGAACATCACCTAGACAGCGATTACATTGTCACCACAACCGAATGAACAATCCAATTTAGTAATCTATGAGCTGAATTTCTCGGGGAGAGGGCTGCTTTAAAATGCAAATTATAGCACAACAAAAACGGAGTTCCTGCCTAGTATCAGAAATTAAAAAATTACAGCTCAAACACGTGAAAACAAAAATGAGAAAGCATGTTATTTTGAGCTGCATGTAAAGCAATTTCATTCTTTGAGCACCACTTTTGGAAACTGGGACATTCGTCAAACATATCTCTTGGATAATGTCATTCAGAATAACAAATATGCCTCTCACTCTGTTGACTAATAGTACAGGCAACAACTGTAGTGTAATTGAAAGATGACTGCAATTTCATTCACCAAAGTTTCCAGTGGTTTGTAATAAAAATGCTTGTGCTTTTGACTTCTTTATTTTGGGACCTGTCCTTATGTCCCCTTATGTTACTAAAAAAACCCTATCAACAAACAACAGTATTGATTTTGGACCACACTGGAAAACCTCAGATGTAACCTTTTTATTAATGTTTTAAACTGTCTCTTTCTACTTTACTTAGTGGTATGGTTAAAGGTTTAGGATATTGTGTGTGTGTGTGTGTGTGTGTGTGTGTGTGTTAAGTCAGATGTTTGGCAAGTCTGTCCTCCCCTCCTTGAATAGAGCTTGTTTGACAGTGTTTACACTATTTTTGTCTCTCACATGCACACAGGTGGCAGTATTTTGACAGCATAATGTCCAAACACCTTGGATTTCCTTACAACAATGTAACCACTGAGGGTGAATGGAGACTCAACAACACAGCGATTTTTTTTCTCTTCATCCCACAACGATAATAACTTTCTCCTGCGTGGGCAAAATGTAGAGGAGTAATCAAGAATAAATGGCTTGATTGCATTCTCTCCGTTTTAAGATTTGATAATACTGTGACAAGATTATATCTGTATCTCCTTTTAGTTCAAGTATGTCTACATTTTTATGCCTTTGGAAACGACACCGGAACAGTGGCGCCGCTAAGGGTTGGCCATGGGGGGCACAGCCACCCTGATACAATTACTGCCATTCATAACTGTTAATCAGTTAACCACTGAAAATAGTTTTGACCTAATGCATGTCAGTCTATAGGTTCATTTTGTTGCTCTTCAGTTTACTGCACCGTGCACCAATTGGGTCGGGTGGGAGCTAGCTAGCAGCGTAGCTCATTTGGGGATTATCACTAGTAATGCTGTGCCGACCCAACAGTGTTGCTGTAGAAGCATTGTGCCCACCTTCTGGTCTTCCCCCCAGCTAGCCCTGGCAAGTAAGCGGCTCAGTTTTGAGCTGCAAACCCTGTTTAGCACTGTTAACTATGTTATCGCTGTTAGCTCTGTTAGCACCATCAGCAGTGCCAGCATGGCTAGCGGTGCTAACATTTAACAATGCTAAAGAGGTGTTGTGTCTCAAAATTAGGGCGCTTATCCACCGGAGTGACCTGGGGGAGACTGGGGGGTGGCTACCAGGTTTAGACAGCACCCCAAGATTTTGGTCCCATCTGGCCACCCCAGTAAATGATTTCTGGGGGCCACTGCATAGGAAAAAGTCTGCTGGCTGCTCAGCTCTACCAACATGCCACCATATGATGCCTCTGGCTCATCTACCTTCACCATAGATAGGGTAGACTAATGTAGTGGGTGGTTATGTAAGTCTGTTTAAAGTTGTCCTTGTTAACAAGACTTTATATTAAAGCAAGTTGGTTTTAAAATATGCAGCGAAGTACATTGCCCAGGAAGTGTAATAAGAAGAGTAATGACTTTACTCCTACAGCTTCGTCTTCCTGTGAATAAGACTTAACGCCAAGTCCCAAGCAAAAAAAATTCATATGATACTGTAGTCTGTTCACTATCAGAAGAGGGAAGCGAGCTGACTGTCTGATTAAGATTTATATTCCACCCCTACTACAACAATGCAGTGTTATTGCTTCTGATTTCCTTGTGGGGTGGAGTACACTGCCCATTCTCACCCTCACACTCATCATATTGTTGTCACCAATGAGCCAAGAGGGCATCTTCAAGAAAGTGTGTAAATGATTCCAATTACAGAAAGCACTCCTCCTGACCTCATGAATTTAAACAGGCTCATGTATTCCAAATACAGCCGTTTGACAAGATCAAATGAGAAAATTAAATTGGAACACATGAGCCCCCATTGTAAGGCAACGCAAACGCCATCTTGCTCTCTTTTCCTGCCTTATGAGGTATGAGCGGAATAACAGCACAGAACGTGAGGGAGCGTAAAAAAAAGATGGGAAAAGATGGTTTGCATTATTATGAAAAAGGACAAAAGGAGACGGAGAGGGATAATGGAAAGACAGAAGGGCGGAATAAAGCCAGAGAGACAGATGAGCTATTTGCCTTTGTGCTGGTGAGAAAGGAGAGGGTGGTGGCAGAATGCACATGGAAATGGAGGGAGAGCGCGAGGGAGGGAGGGCCAGACAAAATGAAGTGAAGCATCACATGCTGTCTCTAATGCAGTCTGCTGTGAGCTCTAATGAGCAACCCAATGATATTTTGTTAAAAGGAACCAGCACAGAGAAAAAAAGTTAAAGCAAACTCCAGATTTCCTCTAACTGGTTTGATATAAATCGGCCCATCAACAGCACGGAGGTGGTGGTGCGAGCTGCCCTCATTTACAAATGCAGGAGGTAATTTGCCTCCAAAAATCTGGCGATTGCCCCTTTCTTATAATCACCATACACATTAATATTGCAGTGTCCCCTGACTATTAAAATGTGATACATAGAGGAATAAGTAGAAAATGAGTCAGTGGTGGAAGGAAGTAAGATGCATTGCAACCCTCTTGTCTATTAAAATTTAATGCTACGCCTAGATTCTGAGCCACAAGAGCGGGCTCTCAGAAAACTTACAGTCAAGGCTTCCCCCCATTTGAGCTAAATACGTAATTAAAAGCAAGCAGCTGCCTGTGCCTAAATCATAGCCAGAATGACAGCGTTGAGGTTTTCAGAAAAAGCTGCTAGTACTGGCCGGCGAAGAGAAATTTAATTAAAAGAATACCTTCCTTATAACACTTTTTTTTCCTACAAATGTTGTTCCTTGCTTCACAGGTGCACTGATACAGTATGTAAACCATTGTCATTCTCATTCAAAGGGACCAGAATCCCATTAAAAGTCACCAGGCAGTGGAAATGCCTCACTATTAAAGGATCCTTGAAGACCATTCTGCATCTCTTTTGTACCTGCTGCCTAAGCTTGCCGCCGTACAGCCTCTGCCTTTTTCTAGCAAAGAAAATGAACCAAATAACTCAATTTGACATTTTAGTGTGCAAAGTGGGATTCTGTCACTTACCTATTTGGTTGTTTTCAAGGCATCAGTGGGAGCAGGAGGAGAGCATGAAAGAGAGAGAGAAGAGAGAAATTCTTTAGTTCAAATGCACCTCAATGAGATTGTACATTCATCACATACCGATAAATTCATCACTCATTTATCATACTTAGCCACGGCCTCTCTATAGAGGATGTAATAAATGCCGTCCTTTACACAAAGTCATCCATCCAGGACAAAAGAGGAATCCGAGGCAAAGATCAAGAGCAGAGCACAGAAACCAGAGGCCGGATAAGGTCCTTGAGACATGATGTGAAAAGTGTATGCCAAAATTCTTGCATCCAAAATTAACTGCAACGTGTACCCCTAATCGCATTTTGAAAAACACACATACAAGCTGAATTTTCCATCTCACATTCTCTTAAAGGCACACTTCACCCCACAACCATAAATACACATTTCTTCCTTTTACCTGTAGTGCTAATTATCCATCTAGAATGTTTTGGTGTGAAGATAGCGGTCGCAAAAATGTCTGCCTTCTCTCCGATGTAATGGAACTAGATGGCAATCGGCTTAGTGTAAAAAAAAAAAAAATACATTTGCAAAACTCAACAGCAATGTCTCTTTACAAAAATCATGACCCGCTTAGTCAAGATAATCCACGGATCTTCTTGTGCGCAGTGTCAAGTATAATCATTTTCTTTCTACTGAACAACACCTGCCAGCCGTATCACCACACAGATGGAAGCCTGCATCTGCTGCCAGCTCACCTGAGCTGAGCACCACTGAGGGGTCCATGTCATTGGTCCGACATCAGACGTCCCGTTGTTCCGATATGTGATTATACTAGGCTATACTGTATTTGTGTACCATAGAGGATCAGCAAACGCAACAAAAGTAGGCTACTGGTCGAGATACAAGTGTCATAGAGAGGAGAGAATGAAACACCATAACCTCATGTTATTAACTCTTCTTCTTCTACCTTGATGGTGCGCCACGACCGACTCTGGGTCAGCTGGAAAAGGCTTGAGGCGAAGCAGGCCCACGGCTTATGTGTTTGTTACTTTCTTTTTCATTTTAACCCACACCATGATCTTTTCCTGACCCTAACCAAGTGGTTTTTGTGCCTAAACTTAACCAGACCTTAACCACAGGGCATCATGATGATTTCGGAACAACGGGACTTCGGAACAATGGGTTTAATATGGTCGGAACAATGGGATGTTGGACCAATGGACTGTCGGAATAATGGGCTGTCGGACCAATGGGCAGACCCCCCACTGAGCTAGCTAAAGATACAGCTCAGCTAAGGCGGTAGCAATTAATATTGACATCTCGTGCTGTCATGAGCGTGAGCCTTCTTCTTCTGTGTGTTGAGCAGTGTCATGTTGGAACTATTTTCTTTCTACCGACATCTGCCAACCATGTCACGGTGCAGAGAGAAGCATCTAATTCATGGACTAGAGGCATGTGACAGTGCGAGATGTGAACATAAATGGCGTTCTTCTTGGCTGAGCTGTTACACTAGATAGCTCAGTGGTGCTAGGTAAGCTAGCAGCAGATGCACACTTCCTTCTGCGCCATCTGGTTCCATTATATTGAAGAAAGGACAGACTTTATTCGATATATCCAACAGTCTGCAACTCATACCAAAAAAATCTAGACAGATAAATAGCGGTACCAGTAAGAGGAAAAATATGTATTTTTTATTTTGGGGTGAACTGTCTCTTTAACACGGTGTCTGGGAACAGGCTTTTTCATTCAGCATAGACTATCCATACTTCTGATGCACGGTCTAATGACCTAGTTTGGCAGCGGCAGAGCGGTACACAGGCAGGACAAACAGAACTGCATTCTGACAGCGTTTCTTCATGCCTGACTATTGGATCGAAACATGCAGCCAGTGTGTGGTGATGTAAATACATCTCCTCACTGTGACGGAGGGAAAGAGAGAGACTGAGGCTTTCTGGGTGAAAATGCACAGGGAAAAAATGAGTTTCAAGCATGTTTTTGCAATTTCCTCTCTCCTCGAGATACAACTGAGGTATGACTGTGCAAACACACGTGAGATAAAACGAAATTCTGAAGTCAAATATTCAAAGTTGCCCTTATTTAGCAAAGGGGGGAAAAACAGAAACAACCTATGAGTGTTTGGAACAACAGCAACCTTTGCTATAAATACTGCCATCTGGAAGTGGAAGAATATGCAATTGCCTGTCGAGCTGCATAACAAAAGGCTAGTCTGCAAGACCGTTGAAAAGAATTTTGATTCTGCTGAAGTCATGTTTTTCCATCTCCTCGCTTTTCACTATCTAGGTCAGCCAAGGAAGATATTGAGAGGAAGGCGGGAGGGGAAAAGACAGAAAAGGATTGGGAGTAGAGGTGCGGAGGGTATGTGTGTATTTTCGGTTGTTGATCGCTGCCCATTTTCTCGTCGATTGGGTGAAATGGTGTGCAGATGGAGCAGGGTATTGGAAAAAGAAATAACTAGGTAGAGGCAGTTCTCCAAGTGAAAATTTGGCAAGCAGCGGAGGTTATATTTCATTGTTTATTAGCAGCTATCTTAAAAATTTCCATATCAAACGCAATGAGCAACAACTGCTTTGTTGAGCATTTTGGCCTCCTTTCAAGGAAGCGACAAACCTGTGGGGTGGGGTGGGCTCGACGGAGGCAGAGGAGGTAGGTGGTTGTGATGTGGAGTTTGGGGGATGTGTGTGTGTGAGGCAGAAGAGGGAGGAGGGAGCTAAGAGGCTGGGGGGGTTGGGCAGCCATGTTGAGAAACGGAGAGAGTGCCAGCTTTCAAATACCTATCTTCTGTCACAAAGGGTGTGGAGGGGGAACTGTTCCATGTTGCACCTCCTTAATTAAAACCACCATCACACACACACACACAGCCATGCACACACAAACACACAGTCTCACACACCACCTGCTTTACTTTCTCCGCCTGCATTAATAGAATCAAGTCTGTGTGCTATCAGATACATGCTATTTTCTCCTGCTAAATCCAATTTGCTGATATTTTCAGAATGTCTCTCCCTCCCCCCTGCTCCCCTCTCTTCCCCCCCTCCCTCTGGTCCATCCTTCTTATCGGATAACAAACAAACTGTCTGGCTCTGTGCACCCTGATTAGTAACACACTGGCGTAAGGATGGGAAGGTGGGAAAGGGAAGAGAGGGAGGTAGGAATCAAGGGAAGAAGGGATGGAGTGCATTCTGCAGTACGAAGAGAATGATCGGATAAGCCTCGGCTACTGTTTTGACATGCTATCAAGGTGGGTAGAAGCAAGAAGGTGAGGTGGTTTTATAACAAATATCAAAACAAAATTAACACATAAAAAAATCTCCATGTCCTCTGTAGTCTTGCGTAGATATGGTCTATATTCCCGCTATGCACTGCAGCATCATGTCTCCATTTTCCTCTCCTAAATAACCCCCCCCCTCACGTTAGCTTATCATCCTGCAGAGATGATACGACTCCATGCCAGGAGAGGCCTGTGTGTCCCTGCCAGCGCCTACAGGCTTCAAAATCACAGCGAAACACCACCCAAACAAAGTGGCACCGGTGGGGCACGGCCTTCTCCATCTGTGTCATGCCAGGAGGGAACATGAGACCATAAGGGATGCTGGGAATTGCTGCAGAGCCCCCACCACTTACTGGCATTTCAGAGGGAACAAGGCAGGAGGGGAGGAGGGGTGGCGTATGTGTCCGTAAAACACTGTTAGCATGCAAATCAGGGTGTTGTTTAGTGTTCAGTGTGAGAAAATGATGCTAAGTGTTGCTCCATGCTGTGTTGGCAACTGACGTTCTTGCTCATTCAACAGTGCCAGTTTTTTTTTTTGTTTTGTTTTTTTTAGATTATTTTTTGGGCTTTTAAGTCTTTCTTTGATAAGAAAGTGTTCACATGAAAGGAGGATATAGAAGGAATGACATGCAGCAAAGGGCCAGGATTGGAATCGAACCTACGGCCGCTGCGGCAAGGTCACGGGACCTTATACACAGGGTGCCCGGTCTACCAGGTGAGCTACTTGGCGCCCCAAACGGTGTCAGTTTTTCAATGTTTTTTCCAACAAAACACGTTTGTAGACATTAATCAATTATGAATGATGAATTTGCTTTATCAAATATGGTTTGGGTGACGGGTTATTGCATGGTTGAGTAGCAACCTCTTTTCCAGTCCAGTTAGTGTGACATCATTATGGTCAGGTCCATTTGGAGCAGCGTGTTAAACCTTTTGCAGATAAGCTCAGAATGAACCCTATCTATCATTCAGAGTCTGAAGAGGGTTTCTTAAACAAAGCAGCAACCTCCTGGACTGAAAAATAAAACCAACTTGAAAGTCCTTAAAACTGCAGTTCCTTGAATGGCCACTTGAGGTTGGCCCTAAGCATGTCTATTCCCAGAGACCCCAGTGTTATAATGCCCAACTTTACAGCACAACTAAACTTGTTTACAGTCTGGTACAAAAATTGTTTGGGTCTCTGTAGCTAATTTAACAACTGTACCCAGACATATTTGTATATGGGGTCCATATGGGTAGTAAATACGCTGAAAAATGGGCCCTATATGGGATTGTCAAAGGGTTCAATAATGGTCCCATGCCAGTTGCCCACATGGATGGGTTTACCCAAATGAATAATGCATGTGTTATGCTAGGGCTACCTGGGTACCAAGTGGGTATGTGCCCAATATGGGGATCTTTTCTTGGGTAAAATCAAACATGTGGGCAATCAGCACAGGGCTATTGTAGAACCAGTGTACCCCATATAGGGCCCCATCTTCAGCCCATTTATCCCCACATAGAAATGCTGGCTGGGTATGTGGGTTGAATTTTTATTTAACTCATCTGTTTACACTTTACTAAGGTTTAAAGTTATGCATATATAAGAACAGGGCTGCTTTGAGTGACAGGCTGTCTGTGAGATGTCGCTTAAGTCTGTGGGTCAGACCCACCCTTGGCCCTTCCAAAGCTTCAACCTCTCGTCCATGTATGATCCTTTCTGGTTCCAAAAGACCTAGAAGTTGACGGCCACCATGCCGAACACAAAGCTTCAAGATTGGAGTCCACAAACCAATGGGTGGCATGATAGCTTCATCCATTATTTTATACAGTCTATGTTCTCAACATGGAGGTGGCTGAGCCAGTAGCTAGACGGTTGAATCGTCTACCACTACAAAGAACACAGAAGCTCCGAATACAACACACAGAGTTAGCGTGACTTTATTATCTGCTCAGGACGCCATTACTCCACTGTTTCTTTGGAAAGTTTGCTGTTACATTAGTGCTGTGAATGTCGCATAGAGCTGCTTTAATGTTTAATTTAATACAAATGTTCCAGGAAGAAGAATTTTTAAGAGACAGTCTTGCAGTTTTTATATATAATTTACACTCAACATGCACTGGTACACCGGTTTAATTATACGCCATGGTGAAACATTTTGATTGCAACATCACTGCAGACAGTTTCTGTTGCCTTCATCACCATCACTACCATTGCTTTCACAAGTTAGCGTATACAGCACTCCTTTCTGCATTAGCAGTTCTATTTTGATTATCCACAAGGGTGTGTCCATAACCACTCAACCCGTAGCAGAGCAGCCTGTTGACCTACTGTCAGGCCAGTTGTAACATTAAGTATGAAAGAGAGCATGCATTTTACATGACTGATGAAACTTTCTGCCTCCAGATTGCACGTCATGTCCCTCCTCATGGGTCAGCTTTGTGTGTGGTATTTGTTGTTAGTATAGCAGAGGTTATGTGCAGAGGGGCGGGAGATGTTTGTGTCCACACTGCCACAGCAAAACCCCATTATGTCTATTCTGCCCTTAAAGATGATTTCAACTATTACCACTCCAATGAAATAAGATTATGTGCGAAAACATGAGTGTGTGCATTCAAGCAAAACTTTATTCATTCAGAGTCTCAAACTGTCCTAAACTTCCAGGAAAGCGGTATACAGTTCACTGTTCAGTGTTTGTAAAATATTTGTAAAACGACACCACCATGTGACACAAGCACATCTCTAATACAAACCCTAGTTAGGCCCTACATTCTGCAGATGGCCTCCAATGTCTGCACGCTGCACAGTACCAACACTACATTTTTTTATTAGCCTGTGGCTCAGTCACTGACACACACTCGCCATGAGCGAACTGAGGTCATCCGCACCGCCTCAGGTCACTGGTATCTCGCTAATGACCAGGAAATTGCTCAGCAGCTGTCCATCGCCCCTTGACATTCACTTCTTAGTCCGCTATGCAGCTCACATCTGACATTTTGCGTGCCTATCCACGAACACCCCCATTCTACAGCATCCCCCCACCCCACCTACATATTTATCCGTTTTACCCATCACTCTTTCCCCACCCCTCACCCAACACTTCCACGCTAAATGTCAGGAGGAGCCTTCTGGGGAGTAATGGTGTTTTCATGCCAGAGACGGAATAACTATAAAACCATTACAATGCAGCAGTAAAATGGTGCACCCTGCTCCCTGGGGGTGCTCAAAATGCAATTAAATGCTACGATGGTAATAACAAACAGTGGGGTAATTTAGTGTCATCGCTATGCGTTGTTCAGTGATAGCTTTGGGCCGATCAGCCTGCAGTGAGGTCATTTGAACATGCATCAAGACCTTTGATAAGTGCAGCGTCACTGGAGTATAAAAGAGAGGGAGGACAGGAAGTGTAGGGAAAACCAACACTGATTCTCCTCCGTTGTATTGCATGTGCATGTTATTTCTTGGCCCTGGAGTTAACTCTGCCCCCCACCTTCCCTTCCTACTCCCTTGTATGTCAGCAAAGAAAATATACAAAAACATTAAATGAAATAGTAATGTGGCTGGTGCTCCCATAAGAAATGAAACTAAAATGGCTTTTGTCTGTGCATGTGTGTGCAAAAAGAAAGTCTGTGCATGAGCGAAGCTGAGGGCTCCAGTGTGCGGTGCGTGTGTGTGTGTGTGTTCTTTGAGGTGAGATGGTAAATTATTTACAGTCTCAAGCCCCTGAAACTGCCACCACAGTGCTGGGGAGAGCCAGAGCCTCAGGCAAACAACCCTCCTCTCTTTTTTTACCTTCTTTACCTTTGTTTCCTGTCTCCTTCCTTCTACTCTCACCATTTTCTCCCTCAACTGGTCTCCAATGCATTACAGCAGATAGTAGAACGTGTTCATTCGCGTGATGCCCTCGACTTCTTGTAAAATTGAGCTATTCAAACTCTGACTTCTAGTGTTTTGGTTCAAATTACAACATCAACCTTTGAAACAGTGCAGTGCGTCAAATGTAAGTGTCAGTTCCACTGTATTTATTAACCTGATGTTGATTTGCTGGAAACAGTGAGTCTGAAGGGCAAACAATGAGCTAGTCCAAAAAAACTAAACAAACTAGAATAACTGCAACCCGGTTGTATGCCTCTGCAAACCAGTCAAGTTTCAGTTACAGTTTACATCCATGTCCGTCTAAATACATATGTAGCCACTACAGTTGTGAATGCTTTAAATATGCATGTTCCTGCAAATGTCAACATATTCTAAAACATGGATGCTTCACAGACATCTTCAACCCGGCAGCACAGAAGATCTCTACAATCAGCACAGTTTCAAAATGGACACCCAAGATTGGTGTTGCCAATGCAGCTTCTGACCAAATGTCTCCCCTTCTGTTTTTGAGATATGGCATTGAATTATGGCCAGAACATAATGATGTCACAGTTAAGTTGACCTTAGACCTTTTGGATATAAATGTCATAGTTTAACCATTTTATCTTATTAGACATTTATGTGTAATTTTGTGGCATAATTAGCCTATGAATTCTTGAGTCCAAGCAGGCGGTTTTCCCAAGGAAATTCCCTCGAGGTCTTTCCTGAGATATTGCATTTACAAGAAAGAGACAGATGTAAAGTGACAGTGACATTTGACCCAAAAAAAAATCGAATCAGTTTATTGTTGAGGCCAAGTGGACATTGGTGCCAAATTTTAGAAAATTCCCTGAAGGCATTTTTAGTTATTCCGAGAATAAAATGGATTTAATGGTCACAATAACCTTGACCTTTGCCCACCAAAATCTAATTAGTTCATCATTGAGTCCAAGTGGATGTTTGTGCCAAATTTGAGGAAATCCCCTGAGGGCCCTCTTGAGATACTACATTTATAAGAATGAGGTGGATGTAAGGTAACAGTGACCTTTAACCAACAAAATCTAATCAGTTCATTGCTGAGTCCAAGTTGACATTTGTGCCAAAGTGGCAGAAAGTCCCTCAAGACATTATTAAGGTATCACATTCACAACAATGGGATGGATGACCCAAAAACATAATGCCTCTGGCCACAGCTATCTCTGGTGCAGAGGCATAAAAACAGCAGTAATTGGTATTAGATGAGCACCTCAACTTGATCAACTCCTCTTTTTCTTGTTACACCGCAGCAGCACAAGGACTATTAAATCTCTTACTGTCAACCTCTCTTTCTCTCTAACGGACTCACAGTTGGCACAAGAAACCCAGGAGGGAGAGGAGGGAGGCTGCCGTACAAAATGAAGAGTGGAGAGGCAAAGAGGCGACCAAGTGAGTCTCCATGTTTCTCTTCCAGGCCTTTGATGTGCTGGGAGACTGGAGAGGGGAGAATATAGGAGGCGATGGAGAGGAGGAGAAGGACGGTTGCTGCGGGGTAGGTGTGTGTCGAGGAGTTGAGGTGGTTTCATTTCTTGCCAGCGTGGGGTTTCTCTCCCAGCAAATTGGCTCCGGCGATTGAAAGTCAGTGAGGTGAGTGAGAGGAACAGCGAAGCTGAGGTGCCTGCGAGATGGGGCGGGAGATTTCCCAGGGCTCTTTTCACTCTTTCTCTCCCCTTTCTTTTAGTTTCTTTCACCCTCCTAAGCATTTTTTTAAAGATATAATACCGCAGTAACATCATACCCTCTTCAGTGAAGGATTGAAAATAACAGACCCTTCCCAATGGACTCTCTCTCCCACGTTTAAGACTCAAGCTGCGCTTAATAGAGCCAGACAAGGATATGCTGTTGCAGCAAGGCTTGCTATCACCTGTTACGATATCATCCCAATGGCCACAACCAAGCGGGATAATTCAATTTGTATGCCTTCCTTTAGATTCTCGCAGGGTAGTGTAACGGCTTCTCGACAGTCCACTCTGAATTCACAAAAGCATTTTTTGACCTTAAACGACTCACTTAAAGGACTTTTGGACAATCAGGAGACTCTGTACAGTTCTAATCTTTTCTTTACTGAACAGGGTTAAAGAACAGCTCAGGGAGTAAAAGCATTTCAGTAAACTTTTAATATGAATCTTTTACCATGAATCTTCATATCTGTGACCTTTTATAAAGTGCTTACAATCCTCTGCACACTCCATATTCATTTTGAAAATGTCAAATGAAGCAAACTTAAAGAAAATTACTGCGTGGTTGGTTATCTTTTGGGTGCATATGTTTCTATAAATCAGATTTGGGGCCGTGCTATTAAATGGATTGTTTATCACAGCACATTGGAGCTGTGGAAATCTATATTTAAAACACTGCTTTCATATACTGGCACTATTTTTTCAAGGAAATGCTTTCTGATGTGATGAAAGCTGAGAATCCATTTACACTTCAGGGAACGTCACACAAAAATGATTAAATATGATTCTAAATAGGTGAAGGCCAACAAAAGTAGGCGGTGATAACAAATTAAGTTTCCACTTAAAGTAATGGGTATAGTGCTCAAAATACATCTGCCTGTGAAGTCAGGGCCAGAGACATCATGCTATGTTGGCTAATCAGCTAGTGAAGCAGTGGAGGAGCAGCAGTCCCAGCAGTGGTGGAGAGATCCTTGGTTTCAGCACCACGGACAGCTCCCCGGGGCTGCTGCAGCTTGTTCACACTCGCCAGGCCAAACACAGGTCTGGACCGGGATAAACAACACCGCGGGGGATTGGACATGTCTCCGAGTGTTTCACCACCACGGCCTGATACACACAGATCCCCAGCATGCCTGTTTTGTGTGAAGGGGGCCCTGGGAAAGATGACATGGCTTTTCCATTAGGTGAAGTGGTAGGGGGGTATATCTAAACACCAAATCTCCATCTCTCTTTCGGGGGGAAACTCAGAGGAGGCAGCGTGGCTTGGCTTGTTATGTGATGTGCTTAAGTAGGAAGCATCTTTTGCTGCATACCACAAATTAAAAAAAATGCTGTACTGAAATAAAATAACTTCAGTATGAAGGCACTACTACAACAACACCTGGGTTAGCCAAGAGTATTAAGAAGAGAAAATAAAAGCTAACAGCATAGGTTTGTCAAAAATCCATCATATCTGCAGACCAACTGTCCAGTTAAAGTTTGAGCTGCCATGCAGGCTGTAGTTGTAAGCACATAGTTTTTCTCGTATTACTGATATTTAGGTGCACTCACTGCTAATTTGACCTCTTAAAGCAGTTTAATTAAAGCAGCATTATGCTAGAATTGGTATATTTGCAAATTGGTGCTCTTCAAATTTTTGAGTGGCACATGTCTCATAAAAAAAAGACTGCAAACTGTTTATACTGTCTTTACATAGGCTTTCCTGATCTGTCTCGCAGCTAACCTTCTAAGTGTTTGAATGTAACGTTTTGGCATCTGAAAAAACTACCCTTAGAAGGGGATTGCACATAGATTGTAAAAATAATGGACAAAGATACCATGACGTCACTCGTTGGTTTGTGGACTCCTAATTTGAAGCCTTGAATGTAGCATTTCGGTCGTTGCCATCTTGTTTTTTGGAGCCAGAAGTGACCATATTTGGGTGAGAGGCAGGTGGTGTGGAGGGGTGAGGGGTGGATCTGACTGAAAAGCGTGGGGCACTATCGGCACACAGCCTGCCACTCAAAGTGGCCCACCCTTAATTATGTATCAATTTAAGCCTTATTAAAATGTAAATGGGTGAGTTATATAAAAATTAACCCCCTGTACAGTTGTCATGAAGGGGGAAATTAGCTATAGAGGCCCAAACTGTTTTTGTACCAGGTTGTAAACATGTTTATTTCTGCTGTAAAGTTGGACATTTTAATATGGGGACTACTAGAGTTGACTTGCTTCTAGAGCCAGCCTCAAGTGGCCATTCAAGGAACTGCAGTTTTTGGCACTTCCATGTAAGCTTCGTTTTTCAGCCCTGGAGGTTGCCGCTTGGAATAACACTGATAAAGATACAGCATACGTTACAATCTATCATAAATAACATTGGCAGTAAAGTACGCTCTGCTGTCGGATTGTCATGGTTTTCTACAGCTTACGTCTGGACAATATAAACAGCCTGTAACGCTGCCTAAGTTTGCTCAATTACAAAATATCATTCATCATTTATTGCTAATGATGTATGGAGACTGGATTTTTTTACAGCAACGATTATTTCGTCAACATTAGCTTTGTCTTGTCTTCTCTCTGGTGTAATGTATACAATGTGAGGCTACAGGTAAAACACAACAGGGGCAGGGGATTAAGGGTTGCAATACCAAAATATTAAACCAAAGAAGCTTGCTCTGAAAGCTGATGTTATCTGGTGGTGTGTGTGCTGTAGAGCTGTAAAGCGTCTCTCCCGGGAGATCCTACCCCCTCACTAAGGTTACGTAGTGCGGGAACAGGCATTCAGGGCATGGAGTGGGAATGAAGGCGGCACCATTCTCCCTATTACAAGTCAGTGTACCATCTAACTGATGTTAAAGCTGCTGTTTTTAGGTAAAATGTTGCATAATGTGCTTAACTGTTGCAAACTGGCATGTTTACAAGCTGTCTGATCAGACATGCTTCTGACTTTGTAATAGCCATGTTACCACACTCCCAGATTACAGCAGTTAGTGTGATGAGTACAATGTTTTCCTAACTGATAGAAATAATGTCCAAAACTTTTGGAAACTTTGCTTTGAGTACTGTAGTAGCCTATTAGAGGAGACATCTGTTCATCTAACAAGAGAGGTTCGGATCAGGTAACAGTACAGGTGGGGACACATATGTAGAACTTTCAAAATAGCTTCTGGTTGAATGACAAAAAGATAACAAGGTAAAGTACACAGTCCAAAGTTATTGCCTGTACACGCTTCAGATCCCCTCGGCATGTGTTCTGCATTTTAAAAATGATAGATGCCTGCTGTCCTGATGCGCTCTGGTTGCCGCCTGTACTGTTTGTGTTGGCCTCATTTCTCTTTGTCTCTGGACCTCTGCACATGTAACCACCAGCTGTTTCTTGGTCTCTCACTTAGTCAATACGTGTCTGATTCTCTCCTTCCGCCCATCTGTTTATAATTCTGCACGTCTATCACCCTGTCCTTCGCCAAACTACACACACACATGGACACACATGTTGGGTTTTTCATTAAATATACCAATGACAGGATATGCCAAGCTCTCCCAGCTTTTTAATTTAGCTCCGGTGTCCGCCCACCTCCTCAGAGAGCTGGTCTAAAACCTGCCACTGCCAACTGTCTAGGGATGACAAGGTAATTAATAGTGTTTCACTACAATGCAGCCAACTCTTTTAGGAGCTGGACGGACCGGATGAGCTGAAAAAACAGGTAAGCGTGTGGAGCGGGGAGAGCTTAGGAGACAAGGATGAGCGGAAAATATCGACAGACGCAGCAGGAAAGAAAGAGAGGAACGAAAATAGTTCTGTAAACCAGACGGATGCCCCTCTTGACACTAATCGCCGGATATAGAGGATGCTGATATAAATGTTTCCGACGGACAAAACAAACAAGCACAAATCAGATTCAAATTTCACTCTTTCCCGAAGCTCCGAGCAGAGTCTCTCTGACGGTATCCTGTGATTGAAAAGCTGCCGAAAGATGAGGGGTAGCTGTGGACGTTTTATGAAGCCATTAATCAGCAGGGCAAGCACCCTCAGAAATATTTAGTATCTCTAATGCAGACCAAGCTTGCTACTGTGTTTCATCTATCTCTCTTGATGAAGCGTTATCCAGTGATGTATTGGGGGGGTTATATATGCACAGTCTGCAGAGTGGAGCGATCAATGGTGCTAAAGGGCTGTCCCCAACCTCTTTGATAGATCGCTGATGTCGCTCATAAAACAAGCTGCCATGGCTAAAACTAATTCAGCACGGAGAGGCCAGTGCATTTCGGTGGTCTAAGGCCAAAGATGCGTCAGCTGGAGGGTACAAGGATAAATATAATTCAGTTCCGAAAAACACGTCACTGAAAAAAAGTTTTTCTTAGAGGAATCAAAGAATTGAAAACTGAGATTTGTCATTGCTATAACACAGTCAAAGCTTTCAAATGATATAGCAGCCTTTTATTTCATTTTTTAAAGCCCCATAAGGTGTGTTCATAAACCTGATACAGGAAGATATTAAAGTAGTAGCATTACTGCTTCTCCAGAAATGACTAGAAAGGTGATTTACTTACTTCCTATAACCCAGTCCCACACCCTACATTTGATTTCTTCCATTGTCTTCCATAATGCCAAATAAAATGAGAAATGGTAGAAACGTCTCTCTCTGGGTTTCACTATTTTTGAGTTTTTCAGTTCCAAGAGATCCGAACAATGTTGCATGTCAAAGTTATCTGGTTTCCCTGGTGATCCACAGGAAAGGAAATCACACTGAGTCATCCTAAGTTTGGAGAGGAGGAGAGGAGATAATTGCCATTTTTTGTGATTTAATGCAAAAGCAGAATCACTCAAAATAATAAGTGAGTTAAAGTAACAATGTTGCTTCTGACACTGTTGACCGGATGCAGGGAAAACAAGGAGGGTTATGTGACTGCAAATCCAGAGCCACACACTTGCTTATACACCCTGACAACCTCCGGCACAGACACGCCATGAGGGTTGCAAACACACATCCCCGCGCACGATCCCCCTCTCCAAATGTCACAACATCATTATCATGCAGTATTGATCCCGGCGAGGGTGATCCATTTGAATTCCAATCAGGATGGATGCGACAGTTCTTTGGCTGCCGCGCCCGCTGCTGTCTTGGCTGGTCCCGGCAGTAAACACAATATCGTTAGTCCTCTCACGACCGCAGATGGCCACAAGATGCTGGAATCTCCGTCTAAAAACATCCACTGATTGGGAGCAGAATACCTGGGCTCTCTGTGTGTGTTTGTCATGCTGCACTGTTCACCTTCAGGCTGGAATATGTGTCGAAACTTTATCGGATCAGCTTCGCTTACTGGTGTACCTGATGTCTAAAAATCTATATTCATAATCCTGAATGATGTAGCTATATTGACTGTATGATGGCAGTTGCTATGTTATGTAACAAGTGGTCATAACCGCCCCTCTAGCCTGTCACGCCACTGTTACAGCTGGGAGCCCCTCCAGGCATGTAGAACTGGCATGAAGATGACACAAAGGACAACACAAAGGGGGAGCTAATCATCCCCAATTACATCTTGCTGCAACATAAGTGGTAGCCTTGTGTGTGTTACTAAGTGTGTTAGATCATGCTTTGCAATAGGCATGATATGTTTGACCTTTAAGCCTGCCTTTCACAATTTCTGCCCATCACGTTTGATCAAGAGCATAGATTTAGGGTCTGCTCTGCCACACTTCTGGAGCATTTCTATAAGCCTTGTGGATGAGAACACTTGTTCTCAGTCTCTTTCCTCCCTCCGATGTTAATGCTTAAAGATATTCTCAAAGATAATCAGGGATAATCTTACCTCTTCTCTCAATCACTGTGATCTTGGGTGTCATTAGCCTGCCCGACTCCCCTGTTTCCTTCAATCACTTTTACTATTTCAATTTTCTTTCCCCTCTCTCTCGCTCTGTCTCTGAACAGTGTATTAGCATCACCGATGCCACTCAAGGGTTCAAGCACTCTCTCCGTCTCTCATTCTTTGCCTCTCCCTTTGTCTCCTCCGGTTCTCGACCACCCTCCCAGCGGCAGCCAATCACAGGCCAAGTGAGAGGAAACTATTGTAAGGCAATCAAACTCTACAGCAGGTCTTACTATCTACACACAGATAGACACATACGCATGTGCACTCATAGTCAGCCTGCTTAGCATCTCTGCATAACCCAATCACCAGAAATAATGTTGGCATTGTAAATTTCTGCCATGAATATGTTACATTTGCACGTTGTTATGTCAACACTTGATGTTTCATCAATGCTGTGGTTAATGTGTGGTTAGGTTCAGCCTCTCGAGACCCGAGCTTTTGTTTACTGTGCATTTTTAATTTGTCCTATCTATTTGGAAATAGTAGGACCTGATAAGTTTTAAAATTAAGCATTGTCTTTGAACAGTTAATAGTTTTTCAACAAAAGTGAGATCCTCAAATGGGGAAAATGGGTTTATTTTTAATAGAACAGGTCTGTAATAAAGGATGAAATTTCAGTGCCTGAACATTGTTGTACGAAAACTAATTTACAAATAATACATTTGTTAAATGTTTAGTGACTCTGTGTGTTAGAGGTCACTCCTCAAGTCCAAAACTGTTCCTTTCAATGCCTGAACATGGCAGTGCGAAAGTGAAATTGTAAATAAATCAACATATCTAAAAGTCTTGTGATTACTCCAATCAAGGAATGTCCTTTTTGTGTGTAGGAACAGTCTGTCCTAATTGGCCTATGTGAAATTCTGTAATAACACAATAATAAAGTTCCAATGTTTTCAAATGAATACCTCCTAGTTAAAAGCATCTTAGCTTGTTACTACTGCTAAATTTAGGCAACTATATGAACCAAATTCAACTACAAATGTTATTAAGCATAAATGAAAAACTTTAAACCATAAAATGTGATCAGGTTTTGTACCTTGTCCACTTTTGGTTTGGAATCGGTTGTAGACTGATCTTGTTTTTACATGGATAAGTGTATTGTGGTCTTGTTACCATGAGATAGCACATAAAAGTGTCCATGAATGGGGACATCAGGTCTTAGTTTAGCAGAATGAAATATACAACAAACCCAAAATGTAATGTCCTCATATGAGAACGCAGGGTTGCAAGACGTTTGGAGGGCACAGTCCCAGGAGCACAGTCCCAGGAGGGAAAGCAGCAATGTGTTAGTAAAGAACACACTACAAAATACCCACATTTGGTGCTTAAATACTCACTGGAAAAACAGCAATGACTCATTAAATTACAACAGGTTTTGTTGTTTGTTGGTTTCAAACAGTTGTCTGAAGTGATTTGCAGCTTCGCATGGGTCTAGCCTCGGTGACATGCCATCCACCACCCCTTTCACCTCCAAATGACAAAAGTCACTTTGGAAATGTTGATATGATACATATGAAATGTACAAATGTATTGTATCCATGGTTTGCGGAAATGTACAATGCCAACATTTTTTTCTTGCAACTGCTTTTTGGTAAAGACAAAGCTACAGAAATGTAAAATGTTTATAATTCTTGACCACATTGACCTTTATACAGGCTTTGTTTGGAGGTAAATCCACTTCATCCATGGTCAGAGGTGAAATATGAGGTCCGTGGGGGAAAGCTGGGTCTAGAGTGCTGAAGTACAAAGCACATAATACACAGGCATCATGTAAGCTCCATGTTCCCGCAAGAGTGCTTATTTTAATGAACCTTGCTTTCAGGGGAGAAATGAGAACACTTTTGGCTGCGCGCTACAGCTAAACTTCTGTCTTGCCGGTGACATATTGTATTTGGGTAGCAATAATAAGCTGCTAATGAAAAATGTTGGCGAGTAATGTTGGGCATATTAAAAATCAAACAACTGCAGCAGTCTGCAGTGAGGCTAACCCACACAAAAAAAAGGAAATATGGATAGCTGCATCTACTTTGCATCAAAGGCCGAAGCGCGGAGATTCTCATTACGGCTCCTCTTCCGTTTCATCACTTTCATCCCAAGGCCATCCACCTCCCAAAGACAGATAACAGAGGCACCCCAAATATCTCTTTTAAAGAAACTACTTAAAAATCCACAGTCAAAGAGAGAGAGGGGCTGTGAAGAGTGTGAAGATCCTCTCAAATAATTAAGGAGTGGGGCATGCATTGCAGATAATGAGTTTCTAGCATCACTGGCTACACAGTATTCCCCTGTCTTATCACCTGCTGCTGTCACTCACTAATGAAGTTGCTATTTCCAATTACTGCTCCCTATTAGGAATCATTATTAGGCCTGGGCTGTTATTGTGGATGTGTCTGAGGCCGGAGATAGGGCGCACACATACACACGCGCACGCACAACACATCAGTCAAATCACAGTGTCACAAGAGGCATAGTCTAAAAATATTTTAGAGGCTTTCAGGTTTTTTTTTTATTTTCGGAAGTGAGCTTCTTGGTGTAAAGCTTTTGTTAGTGCTGAGTGTGAGTGTGTAATGGTGGCATTTCAGCCTGAGATTCCTAGATGATACCTTACCGGCAATAATGTATGTAAAGTATGAGCAATCCCCAAGCTTGCAGTAATTGTCAAGCTTGAGTGAAGGTGTTGTCCTGCATTCTGACCCAGAACCTTGGTATTTCAGATCTGCATTCGACTGTCTGCAATCCAAAGAATAAAGAGCTTTATACTTAAAGAACTATGTCACTGCTGGATAGATGGTCTTTTCATAAAACTGGGCTATCTATGCAGTAGGAAGACACAAATACCTTTGAAATTGCTGCTATATGACCAGAGAAAACAGAGAAACAGGCTGTGACTCTCATTTTTGCTCAAGAGGTAGAAAACCTACAGCTACAAGAACACACTACGCTGAACCTGACCAATTACTGCTCCCGCTGGTGGGTGAGGTAATATGAGATGAGTGGCATTGGCTTGTCCAAAAGCAATATGGTGGCAGTTAAACGGCAAGCTAAAATATGACTCTGGAAACATCTAAGGCAAGAAAAAGGCAACACAGTCTGAGAATCTTGGTTCATATTTGATCAGCACTGCCTAGTTTTACAGTTTGATCAGAGTCTGGTCTGCAATGTGAGACAGAGAGAGAAAGGGATGAGTCTCTATCGATCTGCTTCTATTCTCTTCAGCCCTTTTCTCACATGAATTCTGGACAATGTCTGCAGAATCTGGTCTGGGCACTGAATTTTCCTTTCACATACGTAGCCCACGAGAGGAGATTGTCCTCGTCCGAAGCGTTCTCACATACTGGAAATACTCTGTTTGGCTTAGGCGAGGGGTAACGCTTTGGTAGAGCGTGCAGGAGGTGGGACATGACACGGATTAAACCGCGGTTACATAGACAGTTCATAATTTGCCCATAAACAAATGAGTCTTTTGCTGTTCTCATAGTTTGTCTGACGGTTACGGCTTTGACCCTTACAGAGGTTCCAAAATCTCATCATCTCTCCAGTTTGATATTTTTATTGCCATCTTCGTGCAAACAACTGTTCTTTTACACCCTTGGATGTTTGTTTTCTTCTGGTTTTGTGCAAGCCTCAAGGCAGAAATGTCATCAACTCACTGTGAATGCTGCATACAATTACCTGCTCTATTCACACATGGGCCAATTTTGTACTTTGTACTAGGGAGCTGGCAAGGTAAAATCTGTTTAATGTCCAAATTAACTGATTCGGACTTTTGCCTTCCCTCCAGGTAATGTCTAGATAATTTCAGGTTTGCAGAGCATGTGTGAAAGGGGTTTTAGTGTCCATTGTGGTGGCAGGCATACAAAAATGAGGAAGCACAGTCTGTAGTTTGAGCAAAAGCCCTAGAGCCAGGGAAAATCTGCTGGACAATGCATTTCACTGGCAAATGAGCAGGGAGATCTGCTTGCTGGCAAGATGGAAGGAAGTTTACCACAGTTCATTTACACATTCTACCCACATTGTTACGATACAAATCTGGTCAAAAATAGGCAAAGTATTCCTTTGTGAAGTCAAGTTTTGTTCTTCTGTATCTTAGTTATCATTTCCTGTAAAGTTAATGATGGTTATTTACTACAGTTATAAAAGGTTGAACAAAGAAGAAGAAAAACACAATAGTATTTAAAGCAAGGCCGTAACTTTTAGAGGAGGAAATAAAGTATGATTTTATCTCCAAATGAAAGCTGTATAACAACTCCTAACTCAATTCAAAACACATGGTGGTTATTTTTAGCAAACCGCAGATAGTTCCTGTGTAACCGCCATTTCGCTTTATGACTCTCTACTTGAACCACTGGTAAACCACTTTTAAGTATTCATTATTATCACATTTTTGTTATTTGTGGGAATAATGGTAAAACACTGCGTGTTAAATAACTGAGGCACTTTACCTCACATTTCTGGAAGCTTTTTTATGTATTGTGACTGTTTTGAATTGCCCTGGTTAGCTCACTGAACGCACAAGGCATATTGTCATGTCGAGTTACTTCCAGTGCAGCTACAATGGAGTTTGATAGCAGAACAAGTTTTCAGTGATGTGAGACAACTCTCAACCTCTTTTTTTTGGTATCAGCACTACAGACTGCTCCAAACCTCTCATCTCACTACATGTACAGGAAGAAACGCATCACAGGAAAGGCCGAGACAGAAGTTTCACCCTGACGGTAGATCGGTAGACCAGAAAATCTAAAGCCATGGGGCTGTTCAGAGCTCACACACAATCTTCATCCCTCATTACATGTTTCACTTCTTTGTGTGTTTAACCTGGCCTTAGCAAGCCAGAAACATATTCTTTTCCCGTGAATGTGTTTCCAACATGGTGCATGCGTGCTGTAGTGTGTGTAAGTGCTTATTTGTGCCGAGCACCTGACATGTGTGATCATTACTGTCTGCAATCAGTGGCCTGTCCGCTCTGATGCTGCACCTGATCAATCTCAATGCCAGGGACTCTCCCCTTTGCTCTAATATGTTGCAGTCTTTCCAGTGAGGTGTCACAACACACACACACTAACCGATACAGAACACCAATAGGACGAATGAAAGATGGGTAAAAGGTACGTTTCAAACGTTTACCTGGAAGAGCAGGAAGCACTGCAGGTCAAGCATCTTGCCTGTAGTAGCTATATTTGTCGTATATACAGTGAAGTTGCATGACCACCAACTATCAGTGCCAGAAAAGCAGCTTAATTTGCATTAACAGCAAACAAAAGCGTAGAGCTGTGTGTGTATGTATTGGCTGGTAGCTACTGTAAGTGTTTGTTTACACTGAGAGCCAAATTTGCTAAGTCCTTTTTTCAAATGCATTGTTCAGCTAAGTGAATGTGTGTTGTTTATTAAGCAGAAGCCCTGTGTGCAATCAGTGCGCCTCTCTCCTTCATTTAAATGCATTTAAAAGGAGAGCCATGCAAAAAAAATAAAAAAACAAGATATGATCAGTATAGCTTAGTGCTCTTTCTGATGGATTCACACAATTTACAAGAGTAAGTTTTGGTGGGAAAATCCTGGCCTCTAAAAGCAAGGTGCAAATATGTGCAGGAACGTGGTGTCGGGTAGGAGGAATTTAAATGAACCTGCATTGCACATAAATCTCGGTGACAGTAGAGAAAGGGTGAGTGTACTGCAAAAGGTGTGCAGTGAATTAGTAAAACAAAGCAAAGCTTCAGAGAAAGAAAAAGACCACAGATGATAAATCAACATAATGTAAGTATTTCATAACAGCAAACAAAGTGCGGACAGAGAGTCACGGCTGTGCACTCATTAAACTTCAAGCGGAGCCTGGCGTTCACTGAGTCGCTAATCCAATATGGCGATAGCATTAACTAGAAAGCAGTTGTTGCTGATAATGTAATTAGCTGCAGCCTAAGTAAGTCAAACCCTAATTACATGCACAAACAGAGAGAAAGGTGCCAGCCTAAATTTGTACATTTCAGGGACAAAGAAGTGGCTCTAAATTCAAGCTGAAGATTATCAGGCGTTCAAAAATAAACTTTTGAAGTCTTGTCTACTTTGTGTTTATTATTGTGTTCTGCTCCTTTTTTTTTTTTTTAATAGAAATGACCCATGAGAATACAATACCACACCTGAACACCAAAAACGACTGAAAGAGAAATTGAGGACAGTAGTGAAAGAGGGAAGACAAAGTCGAACGTTCTCCATGAGAGAAGATCCTTGGACTATTCACACTAAATCCAACTCCAATCAGAGCCCTGTGTTTCTCATTCAGCTGACATGACTGCTATTACCACATTTTATCATGCCAGAGCTAAAAATTGACCATGGTGAAGTGAAAAGTAGCATAGGAGCTGCAAGGTGGTGGGTCAATGCAGTACTCTCGGAGGGTTAACACTCTCCCTGATATTCATGCCCCTTTGTTTAAAAGACAAAAGGGAGATGGAGTGAGAGACGAGGAGTGAACAAGGCTGTGTGACTGTAGTGATGCATGAGTGGCTATTTCTGCTTTCAGTGCCTCCGCCTCCCCTGAAGGACATGGTGGAGGATGTGGAGTGGGCCGAGCGCCCAAGGAAACCGTGGTAAGAAAAATGCACAAGTGCGAGGAATAACAGTGAGCCATTACAATTATCATTTGATTCAGTTTGTTTACACAGGCATTAAGAGTAATGTAAAAGGAATGAATAAACAGTATTTCAAGGTATTCTTCATGGACACCAGGAGGATAAATTGCTGTTGTTGGACAGGGAATTTGATGTTACTAGTTTACTGAGCGAGCTACTAAAATTCCATTTATAAGACAGAACTCTAAACTCACAAAGCTTTTCTGTGAAAGTGATACGACTACTATTGCTTTCTTCAGAAACTTATTTTGAAATATATATTCAGTACACAATACAGAGACATGAATTACTAGTGTTCATGCATCGCATTTTTTACAGCAACACAATACTATTAAATAACTTTACAGTCATGTATTGATTCTGTATGCTTCCAAACTTTTAGAACTGATTTAACCATCTACAGAGTTCACCCATAGTGTTCAGAATCAGTGGATACATTTAAATTTGGTGCATATGTGAGGTTACAGATGGGGGACATTGGTGTTTGAAAGTACGTTGTTTTACTGAGAAATCATTCTACTGTTTTCTGCTACAACAACCATTTAATCCACATCTCAAACATATCACAGCTATACACATGACAGCTCCCTGAACACAGCAATCACCAGAAAAATGTCGGCACTGTACATTTCTACAAACCACGAATACGTTACATTTGTATGTTACTATGTAGCAGATCATGTTTTGGCTGAAAGTACCCAGTTTTGGGGGCACAATCCCTTAAGAAAATGCGGTAATGTCTCAGTAAAAGACAGCAGCAGCAGCAGCACTATGCTGGCAGGAAACAAAGAGGTATCTTGGTAAAAAAAAAAAAAACTACTCTGGAAAACAGTGGGTCACAACAAAACACCGACATTTGGTGACTCGAAGGCTGCTGGAGATGCAGTGATGACTCGCTAAAACAAATCTGGTTTTGTTGTTTGTTGGGCTCGAACAGTGGTCTGCAGCTTGGCAAGCGTCTTACCTAGGTGACATGCCATCCACCATCTCCTCCTCCTCTGCATGACAAAGTCCACTCATATAGTATTTCACTTTAGAAATGTAGATATGATACCCAATATGTCAGTTTTTCTTCTTGTAAAGAATTTTCATTTTCCATTGCATACAACGCAATCGCTATCCTGTTGAGACAGATTTCTGGGGCAAACCCATATCATTTATTTGACTTTTTGACAAATTAATCTGTAAGTATTTAGTATTAGCACCAAATTACTAGCTGGAGGCACCTTCAAATTAAAACTACCAAAATATTTGTACTGACTTTCAAAAACCCTCCACCCCCACAAGCATGTGCCTGTGAAGGCAAATATGCAGCATGTGAATGCACATAAACACAACACAAGCATCCACACCCCCACACTTAATCTGCAACACTCTATCTACTCCAAAGAGAAAACACTTAAACAATAAAACAGCGATTACTCTGCTAATTCAATAAGACCCTGCTAATCATTTGTCCCCAATCTATTGCACTACAGCGTGTTTGAAATAAAAGACGCCTGTGTCGGTGAAAGGCAGCTGATGCCACCAAGGACAACTGCTTTGCTAATTTCACAGAGGGGCCCGGGTCCATCTCCGTAGCTGCACTGACGACAACAAAAGGATGACCTCGGCCAAATCACAGAGCACTACTGCTCTGTTCCCCCTCCCATTTAACGCACTGACAGACACGGGAGTCTTCATTCAGGGAAACCACAATGTCCTTGTGAGCAGAGGAGAGATGGTCTTCAGAGAGGAATAACAACGAGGTACATGGAGATGAAGTGTCTTCTTTTGTGAACAGACATTTCATGAATCACTGAATATGCAACCTCAAGTTTTATAATGTAATTATAACTTTCTACATTTGAGATATTTTTTAGGACAAAGGAAACAACACATTTGCCTGTATCAGTCTTCATTTTGAGATCTCCTAACAGTTCATTCTCCCTTTCCTCCTTCCATCTTTTCCATGTAAGGAGGTCAATAAAACCTACACGGATGACTGACTTCTCTTCTACACATTGTACCGTTTGCTTCTCCAGCAATCCAATAATCATTTATACCTGCGAGGGAATCAGTCAGGGGAAGCTAATAATCCGGTCAATACAGGTGATACGTGTAGCCAACACTGGTAGCTGTGTTGGCCGGTCGAATCAATGCAAGCCAAGTGCTCTGATTGTTGTCCACAGAGACTAGAAGAAGCAGTGTCATATGGTTCCACTATCCATAGCTTTTATGTTCTGGCAGAGTCAGTACACAAAGATCTTTTTTGGTGTTCTTTGTTTCTGAGTCAGTTAATGACTGCAGTCGGCATGTACTGTAAATTACAGGTCCAGACTCGATACAAAACTCATCCTCCACAACCTTATAGAGCCAAGGTATAGCCACTTCTATCTATGTGAGGGCCCTCATTTATATAACCCATTCCCTCGCCATTACTCTTACCTTAATCATCACAACTAATTGCCTAACCCCAACAACAATTACCCTAACCTTAATTAAACCTGAATCTAACCATAACCTTAAAACCAAGTCAAAACCCTCAAACAGGCCTTTCAAGAAATGAGGACCGGCAAAAATGTCCTTACTTTCTAAAAATGTCCTAATTCTCTTGGTTATGTGTTGGGGCCCTTACTATGTAGTAAGTACACACACACACACACACACACACACAGACACACACCTGTGCTTACAATTGTCTTGTAGCTAAAAGCCTGTGATAAACGCGCCTGCTGAATCAGTGCCCCATTGATTTGACCTCTCCCTACTCATCATGCCACTTCCTCCTGCTTTCCTATTTATCTCATTTGGATTTCCATTCTCTTTTGAGGAAAGATGCTAAGAAGGAGTCAGGAGCTAAATGCTAACTTGGACTCCTGGCTGTGCTCCTAATTAATGCTCAACTTAAAAGCTGCCTGTTCCGCTGATGGCTGCAGCGGCATACAAAAAACAAGTCTTAACTACCTGAACTTTAACAGCTTGTCTGAAGAAACAGTGATTAGCGAGACCTGTAACTTCTAGCTACAGCTAAAAAACTCATTATACAACTTCAGCTGTGGCAGTCTGCTGCTGTTTGAAGTGCTTCTTGAACCTAACCTTTTATTATTTTATTAAATACAACACTTCTGAGCTTTAACTGTGTACCTTTGAACTGTTTATCATAAAAAAAATATGTTCAATACAAAATGAATGAAGCTTATTTTGGTATAATAAGACTGGTGCAGCTATTAAGCTATATTAGGAACATGTGGGCATGTTGTATGTGCTTCAGAGAAAGAAAATCTGAGGACGCTACATGGTGGGTGGGTGTAGTCATGCTGTCTGACTGTGTGAGTGTGTGCATGTGTGTTGTTCCAGCAGCACAGCCTCAGGGAGCCTCACAGCGGTCGAGTCCTGGGGAAAGTGAAAGGCCTGCCTCCCACGTTTACAATACAAAGAGGCCGCGCTGTGCACTCCGTTGTGCTCGCTATTGACATCGATGGCAAATCCAGACACTGCACTGCACCACCACACATCCCTTCACCAGCCCTCTCCGCTCTTTGACCACGCTGTCACCTACGCACCGCTACTTAAAAAACACTGCTGATGTTCTCTCTATACAAGGGCTGAATTGTCTTTAAAGAATAAGCAGGAATTATAGACAAAGCCTCCCCTGATAGCCTTCCCCCACAGATGTTATGTGCAACTTTGTTTTCTTCTGTAATCTCGAGATACTGCTTTACAAAAACGTAATTTTCCATCACATTCTGCATTTCTGAAGCTGTTCTCAGATCATTTATCAAAATCTGGCTCCAGCATTGCTGTACTGGGTATCACGTGACCACCTTAAAGCCCAACCTTACAGTAGCAACCCCATGCAAATTATTTGAAATCCATAAGATTAGGCTGCTAGGCCCAGCTAATGAAAGCAGCATAAACCCCCCAATGGAAGTTAAACCAGAACTAACCTGCAGTGGTGTCTGCATTAGCTAAGGCTTTATTTGCCACCTTAGGCTGAAAACCAATGAAGTCCAAAAGTGAAGTAGCTGTATAGGTCTGTAGCCAAAGGGAAGAGAGGGTACTTGTGAATAATTCACCAAGCTGCTTCAGAGTTGAGTCAGTGGCAGGAGTTGAAGGGAGGACTTTGGCCAGAACTCTGTTGCATTTAGCTAAATAGTTGATGGCTTCAATCAGCAGCTGACACAGTCCTGGGTCGGGCAAAAATGATACATGGTGAATAAAAGAAGCCGCGAGATGAAAGAGAGAGGGAAGCAGAGAGAGAGAGAGAGATAAGAGGTGAGATGTAGTAGAATATGGGCTTGAGAAGGGAGAACAGCCAGGGTGGCGACTAGACTCAACAGCTCAGCTCAACGATGTGCTGATACGCGTCTTCAAATTGTGTGGCTCCCACTGTATTTTATGTACACACTCAGCTGAGAGCTTCCACCTGCGTAGTGTTTCGTCTCTGGTTTTACAGTTCTCCCCATTTTCGAATCAATTTCCCTTTTTTACTCCGGAACATTTCCTGGTTTATGGGAGCTATGAAGGTGAATAATGGCCGAAGGGTAGAGCCCCTCTCTTTTCGTCTCTCTTTGGTACCAGACCAAAACCCCCTTAGGTCTAAACTGGTTGCTCATTTCTCACTTAGAGATTCTCTTATGAATACACTTCCAGTTAATATTAAAGTCTTGTTCTTACCTGCAGCAAAAGCACACAAATCCATTCATATATGCTGGTTTTTTTTTTTGGTCTATGAGCTGTATGACAATAAAAAGCTGCAGCTGTGCAATGTATACGAGATCCTAAGCTCCTGCCTCACTGCCTCAGTGCCTCCTGGTGCCCCAAAGCACCAAATGCATATGCTACGTATTTCCCTTCCTCTCCTTAAATTTCAGTGCTTGCCTATCGATTGTTTGGCGCTATTCACAGCTGCCCCACCGTAGCCTCACTCTGTGATCGCCAGACCTGACCTGATTAGTGTTAGCGGTGGGTGAGAGACATGAGTTCACAATCAGAAACCCAAATGCAGAAAGGGATGTGTGGGTGTGGAGGAAAGAGGACAGGAGTACAGCAGTGAGATCGCCCAGCTACTCCTGCTGATTTTAGTGAGGGATGTAAGAGAGTGAGGAAAGAGAAAGCTAGTGACAGTGAGGAAATATATGTGCACCGGCTAATCAGCCAGCTGGGCTAGACAGATGTGTTAAAGAAACTGCCAGAGTTGAATACTGTTGTGCAGTGCGGTGACAAGGATGGGCTAATCCAGCTAAATCCCCAAAGAAGGCATCCAGTGAAAGGCATCTACCAGCACTGACTGCTCAATTACACCTGATGAGCTCTGTGCATGTGACAATTAATGTTAAATAATAATAGAGGGGGCGTATGCAGTGTAAAACAGAAAATAACAGTCTGATCAGAGGTTATTCAATCAGCCAAGATGTCAGGTGTGTATTAACAGCATGGTGATGTAAAACTGACTGCCTATTTTTTAAGGTGTTACAGGGGATCTGAATGTGGACGGAATGACAGTGCACACAATGGCTTATGTGCCCAATTACCTTCATTGACAGGCAATTTTGCTTGAAGCTGGCAGCTATTAGGAAGCCATCACCTTCTGTTGGCAAGGCCGCTTCCAAATAAAGTTCCCCCGCAGAGATAGAGTAAGCGTAGTGACCTCCAGCACACTCAATTATGGAATCATAATCCAGGACGGTGGGCAGCCCCGACTAACTCCTAATTGGTGGTCTTTTTATGTATGAGGTTAGTTTGAAGATGGAGATTAAGACAGCGCTGTGGGGAAATCAAGGCCTCTCGCCAAGCCTGTCACTCAACCGGAATTGCTTAACACTGAATTACTTTCCATCCTCAAACAGATTGGGTCATTACTGTGCATTTCTTCTCTGCACTCCCTCACACCCAACATGCTAACCCCGGAGGTATTTAATCTTTCATTGTGTCTGAACCTAACGACAGATCCTAAAAAAAAAAAACAGTCAGCTAATGCCAGAGCTCACAAAAAAGAAAAAAACAAATCATGGAAAAGGGGCTGCTATCAGTATTAGAATCTGTAGAAAACAGGGATTTTCATAAACACATCTGTTGCTATTATGCTTTCCAACAAAAGCAATATCCTTTACTTCACATCGAGAGATAAACTTTGATCTAGTTGGCAGTCAGTGCTACAAATACAACAGTGAGCTGCAGGTGTCACAATCCCAGTGACAGATAAAACATATTGGATTGTAGAAAATACTATTGAAATACTGCTGGACCTGCATACCAACTGTGACATGCATTACATATCCCATCTAATATTACAGACCTGATAACTGGCGTGACTATAATACCGAGCAGACCACACAGTGTGCTATAACACAGTAACTTAAAGACAAATCACGACATAAATACCTGATATTTGCAGATATATAGTCAATGTACTCGCTGCAGATGTGCACAAACCACAGGAGATCAAGTGCGACACCCCAGATGCAATAACTCCTACATGTTTCATACTTATTATAAAGCTGGTTAGCTGCAGTTAGTGTTGAAGCTTATTTCTGCTTTACTGGACAGATTTTCCCTGATTCTGATATGTGTGTTCAGAAATCCCCAAATTTTAGGATTCAGATTTTAATTCCAGCATCTGCTGGCTCCAGTGGCACCCCCAAGGAGGGCCTGGGGGGCCATGGCCACCATGATATAATCACTGCCACCCCCCAGTCCCCTCCACCTCACCTCAAGATATCTGTATGAAAATGGGTTCTACGAGTACCTTTGAGTCTCCCCTAAGGCTTGTTGCCAGTAAATGTTTTCTTCCTTACAATAATGGTGTCTATTTGTTCTTTAAGAAAAAGGACAACCAGACGATATTTAAATCATCCAACACGTATAGATAAACAGGATTGTTGTGGAACTCAAAAGGTTAACTGTACTGGTATGATATGCACATCACGCAATTAGTAATATCAACAATAAAATGAGAATCCAAAGTTAATCAGTATGCAATTTCTCAATTCTCATATTGATCATTTTCAACTGGCTTCACCTAGCTTTCAACTTAAATCAAGTTATGGTTTTTGGTTGTGTTGTGCCACTGGCCCCGTCTAGCCACCCCTATAAAAAAGTAAAATCGAAAATATTTCCACCAGGTTTTTATCCCACTCTTAGGAAAGTCCTGGAAATTCTAATGCATGAAATGACCACAACCTGCAGTTTACCGTTTAGTAAGTTATACACTACATACTGTCTCTGTGCAATACTGTAAGCATACCCATTCTCCTGACCTCATGATACTGTGTGACTGATCAGAAGAACAGAGAAGCAACATTTCAGATTATAACACCTGCTTAAATGCAGTTTGACACACAGTCATGTAATATGATGAAACACATACTTGAGGTTCCAGGGATTACTTAGAGATGAATTCTTGCTGTATAAACACAAGTCAAGGCTTTCAGGATGAACAATCACTGGGGGAGTGATAGCAAATATACAGAGAGTAAAAAGGGAAACCTCTGTGAAGTCTTGCATTATAGTGTGAGAGACTGACAGACTATCAACACTGTAATCCACCAGGGAGCTGTTCTCATACACCTAACCGCCCAACTAATGGAAACCATCTGACAAGCAAACCAGGGCTGATTCCATGTATCAAGAAAGGGCGGGAAGGTGAACGCCGACAAAATGTCAGCCTCAATCAAATGTGAATGACAGCCTTCGGTCTTCCGCTGACATCGCACTTGCAATAACCCAGCGAACAGAGCCGAGCTACCGCCATCCGCTCATTGCCATCCTGAGAAAAGATGTATCCATTTGCCACAGGTTGTTATCGTGTTTTACTCTCATCCTCCACTCTGCTACAGGGCAACTCCACTGCAGACACTGAATAATGTGTGAAGTGGCACTTGGCAGTCTGTAACCAACTAGCCACTCAAAAGTGGCCACTTAAAGGTACACTACAGCTGAAAACAGCAGTCCTTAAAGGAAAAATCCACTCCAAATGATTGTACTGTATGGCAACATGGATTTGTTCTGTGCCTGACACAAACAAAAATATTGTACTCTAACATTAGACAAATACTGCAGTCGGTGAAAAGAACATTTATGACATATCTGCAATTAAAAATAGCTAAATCATACTAAGATATAGTGAAAAAGTAGTCATTATTGAGGTATAATTAATCATGTTTAGAATAAATTTCCTTTTTGCAGCTTAGTGTCCTCCCTGCGTGTTCATTCCCCAGTGTCACAGATAAACATGGACTAAATTATTGCGCCATTATTAATTCAACTGAGGAGATTCTATTAGTCGCATGCAGTGGGGGGAACAGCTTGTTTATCAAACGCCATGCTGCGCTTCAATTAGTCAAAATAGCCCAGCCTACCAAGAGATATACACCACATTAAGCCACAGTGGTGAGTCCTCCCCGTTTTTCCAAATGTGATAGATCTGGGGTAAAGCTTAGCATGACAAAGGCCACGAAGGAGTTCATTTTCTTGTGAGCGTCAGGGGAATTTAGCTCAATAAAACACCAGAACATAGAGAGCACTGTACCTTTCTGTCACTGGATCATTTCAGGATCAAACTGAAAAGGAGAGAAAGCAAAGTGGGCCAGAGTGAAGGAAATGTCAAGGGATATAAAGGCTAAGAGGTAGCATATAGCCACCACTCACTTTACCACACAGACACGTGGTACATTCCTATCTCTGCTGTCCTTGCCTTCAATTTTGTTTTTTCCTTCAAACTGTGGGTAATTGCAGGCTGGATCATGAGAACCAGTGGCCTATAGAGAAAAGTACAAATGCTTCAATGCTCTGACATTCCCCAGTAAGGTGGACAGGTAATGATGATGATGATGCGCACCATGTGTCCAGATGCAAATGCCTGTGGCTTCGTCAACGTGCCTTGCGGAACACATTGCCTTGGGTTAGATGCATATGCAATGAGGTGTGTGGATGATGCCCTATATACATGTCAAACAGCTGCCAAGTATGAAACACCGTCTGAAAAAAGGAAAGTGCTGTACCTGTTGTCAGTGCTGTTAAGTGCACATATCACAACCCTGTCTTCTAGAAATTGCATACTATACAAAAATGCTTTCATAAGACATTACCATGCAACATAATCGGAAATGTGTCTTTGAGTTAATGAAGCACTCGATTATGTACTGCGCTGAATTCGCAGGAAGGTGGTGTGGGTTTATGGTGAACAAACAAAGTGCAGGACTGCGACACCAGAATTCCTGGTTCACCTCAAGACTCTTTTTTGTGGTTAGATTTAGGCAACAAAAGCACTTTGGTTAAGGTTAGGGAAAGATTTCAGGCTGACCCGAAAGCTTCAGAGCTTGCCAGCTGACTAATGAAGACAGCTATTACTGAAAAGCGAAACAGGCTGCAGTGTAACCACTTAAGGCATTTTGCACTGTCTATTTACATCCACTAGAAGTGCTTGTTCTTGCCACAGACAGGCTCAGATGTCTATTGTGTCTGACAACATGATGGAAAGGATCCCTACAGAGAAATAAAAAAGTTTTTCTTTCCCTATCACTTGATCCAGACTGTTTGTTATTGTGTACAAACAAGTCTCGCTCAAGGAGAAATCTCGCATGAGATGACTTGTTGCAGGAAAACAACAGTGGAAACGTTAGGGAGAATTGGAGAGAGGAGTACAGGGACGAGTTTGTTGTACTGGATAACAAGAAACAAAGCTTAGAGTTACGTAAAAGATTATGTCAAGATTAATGTAATGGCTGAGTATTTAGCTGATTTTGACAATGTGAAAAAGTCTGCAAGATTTCAAATGAGACTTCTCCTTGAGCAAGACCTGGTTACACAGAATAACAAAAAGCGATACATGCGCTGCTCCATTGCGTCAAAAGATGTCAGTTGAGGAGATTCGGGCATCTGATCACGATGCCTCCGGGGCGCCTCCAGTTAGAGCTGTTCCGGGCACATCCTACTGGTAGGAGGCCCAAGGGCAGACCCAGAACACGCTGAAGGGATTACATATCATGTCTGGCCTGGGAACATCTCGGGGTCCCCCAGGAGGAGCTGGACAGTGTTGCTGGGGAGAGGGATGTCTGGAACACTTTGCTCAGCCTACTGCCCCCCCATGACCTGACTTCGGATAAGTAGTTGAAAACAGATGGATGGATAGGTACAGAAAATTGGTTCATCTCTCTGAAGGAGCCTTTACATGATGATGTCAGACACTTATAATAATAATTTGAGCTTGTCAGTGGTAAAAACAAGCAAGTGGACATAAACTGACAGCGTCAAATGCCTCAAGTGGTTAGACTGTAGCCTGTTTCACCGCTGCCAGCTGCAGTAGTCTCTGTCAATATCGGACCAGTCTCAAAAACTGATGCCTCCATTAGCCTCTTAGACACAGATATTTGGAAAAATAGGGTCCAAGTTGAAAAATACAAAAGTTTCCCTTAATTATAATGATATAAAAATAATGTTATAGTCACTATGAGTGGACAGTGTAGTGCAGGATTGCTTATTTTGGTGGAAAACAAATGAAATACCGTGACAGTGAACATTTTGCTGATAGTAGTATCAACATTTTTGTGACTTGCTAGGTATGTTAATTAGCAACATTTCCTCATTATGTTAACAGAAAACATAATTTGCTCTGCATTTTCATATTCTCAAAAATGTAGTTGCTGTTTCAAATTAGGTGCATATAAATGTAACTACTAGGCGACAGGGCTGCATCGCAGGCACCTTCTCTAAAATGATGTCATATTATAGTGATCCTCTGAGCCTTTGCATCTGTTAAAGAAAAATGTCAGCAAGATAGGAGTATGTTTGTCCAGTATCATTATCTTTTTTGGCATTTTTCCTCTCTTGCAAACACGTTAGGGAGAACTGGGGGCCAATAAAAACCTGAAAATAAACATTACCAAATGGCTGTACAGCCAAACACCACCAGGCCTGGCATCAGTCATGACAAATCAAGTTTCTTTTCTGTATCCTCCTTAAGCAGTGATGCTTCAACAAATCCACAATGACTGCACTTCTCTCCAGAGTAAACTAATGTCCATGTGTAGGAGGTGCAGGTTTGTCACTGGAATATAGATGGCACCTTAAATTAAATTAGCTGCTTTATGTTGCAATAAAGCTGTCAAATGTCTTGGATTTATGATATTCATGTAATGATGTTGCATGCATAAACTTTAAAAGATGCTTCTGTTTCTCAGTGGAGAGAGACAGGAAATATGGGAGAGGAGGACAAAGGCTCACAACTGGATAAAATCATGGGTATTGTGGACAAAAACCACCAAGTCACCAGGTCAGCCTGAAAAACAACAGATGCCAAAGGTCTCTATCCAAGTTTCAAAAATAAAAACATATTTCTGCATAGAACTTTGCAGGGAGTAAGGTTAAAGAGGGATCAAAATTCAAGTCTTTACTGCTGCTACATTTTTCTCGCATCACAGAAATAGTACCTCAGATGTCTGTGTCACGTCAGGGACAATAAGACAGGAGGCAGAATGAGAGAAATAAGAGCCAGAAGAATGGGGGAAGTCAGGTGGAAAGCAACCGCTAACCGCTGGCAGGGGACCGTGCCAAGCCTTGGCCTGGTACATCAGCACATGGATTTATAGGCTGATTTACCTCGCTACTCGCAGCTGTATAGGCCATTAAGTTTGGCTCCAACTCCTGCCCTCCGCATCCACTTTCCTCCATCTCCACCCCGTCACTAAATCTGTCAGCGTGGCATACACTGTCACTCATCCAACGTTTTCGTCCCATAACATTGTCTCTATCCTCTCGCAATTTTTTCTTGACCTCACTCTTCATGAAGATGGTCTCATTCCTCTACATGTGAAAGGCAGCACCAGGTCGCATCTTTGCAGGTTGATATTGTTTGAAAATAATAGTTACGGGTCAAGTGGTACTCAAGAGCTACTTGTTATAATGTGACTGGCCTTTAAGTGTTTATCATGCTACTACCTCCCTCTGATCAAGTGGACTCAAGGGCGCACAAGTAGTAATAAATGGCATGATCTCATCAACAAGGTACCTAACTTGCTGCTAGAACATCACCTCCTGAGCAACCACATGGTGTGCGGTCATCCCTCCCTCCCCGGGTGCCCTTCAGTTCCCAATGGGGAAAAGCATTACTGCAACGATGCCCCTTGCTACTTTTTATTGAAATGAAAATGTACGAACCACTGATTACAGAGGCAGTTGGAAAAAATCAATTCTCATTTTGACGGGAAACATTTGTCTTTGCGCTCAGGCTTGGCCGCAGGGACTTGACAGCAAAGTTTAACGTTAAAGGGTAAGCGTGTGAACAGAGGGGAGAGGGGATGAAGTGAAGTGGAGAGACATAGCATGAGAGAGAACACTGTACTGTATGTGGGTACATTTGCGCCACGGTTGTCTTAGATGTGAAGCAGGAGCAGGGGTAGGTGATGAGACGATCGAACGCCCCCCTCTTTATTGATTGCATGAGAAACCACAAGGGGCTAAGGACCCTCAGGCAAGGATACGGACTAGAGGAAACATTCAGAGGCAGAGTAGCTGTGTGAGTATATTAGCAGAGGATTCACAGAGGGGGAAAAAACTCTCAGCAATCTGACATTTACCGTGACAGTACTGCTTTATAGAGAGGCTACAACAAACATCTAGTAAGACTATAAAACCTGGTAGGTAGCAACAACACAGCCTACCAGAGTGCTTCTATATTTGACCATGTTTTAGTGGACAGCATACCTGCACTCTTGAATGAAAGGCTTTGATTTTATCTTGTGCATTATGAATGTATAATGCCATGTGGTTGAATACCGCTCTATAACTAGAAGTCCCCAGTTTTAAAGCCCACCCTGCTGAAGTGTCCTTGAGCAAGACACTCTATCCTTATCAGCTCTAGGGCTACTTGAGAATTTGCAGTGTCTTGACACTTCAAAGGAAGCATTTTGTTCCCAAACAGCATACAAATTAGAAAATTAGTTTTCAAAGAAAACTCTACACACGACTGAGAAATCGTTAAGTAATTGTTATTGATCAACAGCCCTATCAGCCCCCTGCAGATATAGTATAGTCATTTTGTGCAAAGTAGAAATTGCTACTTAAAGTGGGACATTACAGGCAGAAATGGGTCAATGAGGCACTTGGTATTTTCATAAGGACACCCACAGAAGAGCACCTGGAGCACTCAGAGGACCCTTGATGGGACTGGCATTGGCTCATCATGACAAGGCGTGTTTTAAGAGATGTATTTCTTCTGACAAGAGAAACAACCACAATTTGTCCTGGGGTCTGAAACCATCAAAACACTGGTGGGACAGACAGAAAAGAAAAAAATAACAAAAGAAAAAGACAAAAAGAAATGACAGCTACATTGGTGCCAAATACAGCGAGAGAAATAGTTTTTTTTTCTCCGCTTTTGTGTTTCTGGTTCACTTCTTCCCCTCAATTTAACTGTTGGTGGCTGAAGCACAACAGAAAAATATTTGACAACAGAAATCTGCTGATGTGAGACAAACCTGAGCTGGCTGGCTCCTGGCAGGAGCCCTGGGTACACATTTGAAATAGTACCTGGACAAGGACACACATACAAACACACAAGTACCTGCCAAAGGCATTTTGTACCAAGGAATATCTTATTTAGGTGCTGCTAATGTGCATTGCAGCAAATGAAGGATAAAACCTTGGCAAGGGGGGAAATCTCATTTCCAAATGTTCTAGGCCCCTTTTAATGCAAAGCTCAAAGAGCGAATCCATTTCACACACATAACTACGTTCTCCATTTTCCTCAGCTGCCTTTATCAAAACACAGAACACCTCTGCCTGGTTAAAAAAAAAGGGCCCCCTTTTAACCACCATTATCCAGTAACACCACTGCATGTACTGATAGACTGGGACATTAGGTCTAATGCTATCATGCCTCCTACAGATCACAACTGCCAACAGAGACTCATTTAAATCAAAGGTTGCAGTGCAGTACACTCTAACAGTGTTCTTGTGTGTATTTGTTCTCCTGCTCTGAAAGTAAATGCAGTAAAATGTAGGTGGAAGGAAGACAAAGTAATCCCATTTACATTCTAAATTAATAGCAGCTTATACTTTGAGCGACATACAGTGGCCTACATTTATTACTTCCTCTCTCACTTTATCATGCACCTGTGTACGTGCATGTGTCTCAATATGTGAAGGCATGAGAATAACAGAGACTAAATTGGCTGCATCGGCTTAGAGTAATAACTTTTGTGTGGGAGACGGGGTGCGGCATGGTGGGTTGAAACCTGACTGTATCACAATCAAATGAACAGCAATATCATGGGTATGCTCCATTATTATGTATATTAGTCTGCCGTGTACTCTGGCAAATGCAATATTTGAGTAATATGGCCCAGATGTACAGTATGCCTAGCAGTTTGGAAATGCGTAATCAGTGTCATTTTTGCATGCCGTTCTTTGTCACTGTGTTGCATGTAAGAACAAATCTACTGCTTTGCATAATGAGTACACAAGTGGTACTGGTGATAAATGGTTGTGAAAATAAGGACACCAATTTAGTCTTTTAATATATATGAAATGATTAAAAGTAAAAACATTCACCACTGAAAGTGATATAACGCAAAGTCAGTAACAGCTCTGGAATAAATGTGTGGATACATCTTTTAACAAGAATCACAAGCTACAATCACGACAGCCAGGCTATTAGTCAGTCTACCGGTGCGACCCTGGCTAAGCTGCTATTTGGTGGAGAGTTGTAATGAAGTGAATTTGCAAACATTTTTGCTCTAGATTGAGCCATGGGTGATTCTGTATAGCAGGTCTGTCTGAAATGGTCCTTGTTCATGTCAATTCCTCTACAGAGGACGATAAATTCTCTGTCTCTCACAGTGACTGGTGCTCACTCACCCTTCAGTGAAATGTGAGTGTGGTGAATACAATTGGTTATTTTGAGATATTCTTGCTGGATGTCTATTTTTGGTTGAGGCAGATTGAGTTAGCAAAGCAATTCTTTTGCAAAATAGGATCGGAGTTCATTTTACAAGTAAATTCAGCTTGTAAAGGCAGTTTTTGCATTTTTTCTTCCCCCAGTACCAATAACTCCATTTTTTAAGATAGAGTATCTTTTAATTCAGACTCCAATTTCATTTACAAATGCTACTTGAAGTATAATACATTCCAGAGCGAGGTAATAACAAAGTACATAACCAGGTAATAGCTTGGTATTCACAATGAGTATATCTGGGTAATACTGGACTGAAATGTTTGTAACAGCCTAATACGGGGCCAGAAACAAAGGGTAATAATAGGAAAAAACATTGAAAAATAGCAATGTGACAAAAACAATGTAGCAATAGTAAAGTTACAATGTTGGTAAAACATGGTTATATCAGTGCAATATTTTGACTAAAGTGGTAATAAGGTGATATTACTGGATAATAACCCGATAATAATGAGGTAATATACGTTGATGTTTTCACACAATTATAAGCTACTATCAGCACAACACCTTCAAAATCAAAAATTGGTAATTACCACATTATAATGCTGAAATTCAACCCCTGAAGCTCCAAATATTCTTTCTTATATTCTTTTTCCAGGTAATACTGTACAGTACAAATTATGTGTAATGCTGTGACTTGTTACCTGAAACTCTTGTGGTAGTTCCTGTTAAATAACACGACATCAGGGCTGTAAATTACCACATTACCTGCTTCTTTTCAGTTACCAGATTAAACCAAACACTGTGAGGCATGTTTTCCCACAATAACCACGTTATTACTGAGCTGTAATATAAAGTGCTAATGAAAACTGACAATAGGCTGTACATTCAATTTCATGTATTTATTCATAGGGACCCAAATGAATTAGCATTTCTGTAAATGTGCCAGTGTTAGCCAGCTGCCTATAATTTCCACCGCAGTCATTTGGAAAGATGTATTGAAACCAATTAAATCAAACTAAATAACATTGCACATCATATTTTCTTAACTTTAGGTGTGCATTTCTTTGCCAGCTGACTTAAACATACTGTCTGATTAAATCGGGATCATGCCAGTGCAGCAGCTGTCATATCACATAATGAGACAATACCTGCTGTACAAAGAGACAGGACAGGAGCTTGTCGGGATTTTTGTTTTTCATAGATGAATTGCCAGAAGAAAATGTCGGTATTGTACATTTTTGGCAAACCATGAATATGTTACATTTGTACATCTAAAGTGACATAGTATATATGCTGAATTTGTCATCAGGAGGTGGTGAGGACAGTGGATGTCACCTGGGCGAGACAGCTGCCAAACTGCAGACCACTGTTCGAGAATAGCAATGAAGTCATTGCTGTGGTTCCATCGGCTTTTTAGGCTTCAAACATGGGTGTTTTGTAGCAACCCCTTGACATGTCTCAATCAGCTTTTTGGCTCAACTACTGGTGTTTTGTAGTGATGGTTAGTGTTTTTCCAGCGGCTTTTTAGGCTCCAAACTTTGGTGTTATTAACTACCCGTCAATGCCTCTCCAGCAGAGATGGTGCCACAGAAAGCGTTTTTTTTTCTTTTACTAAGACTTTGCTGCTTTCCCACACGCATTTCTCCCTCTAAAGTGGGTATTTTAAGCCAAAATATTATCTTTTCCTCACTGAGAATTGTCCTCCCAAGTCATACTGCAGAAACATGGTGTAATTAGGTGTAACTGTTGGGTGGGGAGTGAGTGCTTGCAGTATTCTCCTCAGCCCATAGTAAGTTAAGCATAGCTACAATGAATAGTGAATTCCTAAGGCAGCTCACCACAACTCTGCTCTTCCCGAAATCTTAACTTTATTACATTTTCAACTCATGTGAGCTGCCAAGCTGAGAACTGGAATAACACCGCAGCAGACAACTCATGACCAGCTCAGTGGTTGATTAAAACCAAAGATAATCCTCTGGGATAAAAACATTCTGCTCAGTGGCTATTTCATGAGTTTGTTTACAGCTTGTACTGGTGGTCGTGAGAGACATAGCCCTTGTACTAACAGAAAAACATCTTCCAGACGGGGAAAAATAAACTACTGGGCATAAACAGGAGGCCATTCATTGAATTTTAACAAGGTGTGCCGGTACAATGTTTTCCATCTCATTTCCCCCCAAAATGCGGAGGTTTGTACCCTATCTCACACCTGAGGGAGTAACAGGCAGGGAAATATACCTATTCCTAATTTCCATACATTTCTTTACATGAATCTCTACACTGGGTTGCATTCGGCAAAACAGAATTTATACCGACAATTTCAACAGTAAAACTTGCATATAATTGTGCACTGTTGTCAACATTCAATGCACTGTAACTGCTTGAAAAATTATCTTTCACAAAACAGAAACTTCCACCCATCCCTCCTAAAACTGCCCCCTGGCTATAATAGGTATGCTTCTGTAGAAGAGACGCCTGTGCCAGGCACTAATTGGACACATGAAAGGACTTGTGGCGCCCTTGCACCACCCCATCAGTTTCCATGATAGCACCTGCTGTGGCTGCCTGTGATTGATCTACGCATAGGTACCTAAGCAGCATGTGTGTGAATGGGTTGTGTGTGCATCAGGCTGTTCAGTATTCTGATTTTTCATTCACCTGCTCTTTCCGCTGACCTCCATTTTAACCGAGCGATATCAGTGTGGAGTTCAGCACAAGCAGATCCAGAGGAGGAAGCAAAGGGTGGCGGGGATGGTGCAGGAATATAAAAAAGGGGACAGAAAAGAGGGTGTGTGTGTGTGTGTGTGTGTGCATGTGTGTGTGACTGAGAATAGCTGGAGGAAAATACAGGGTTCATCACCTCTACTGTTTCCGTATCACCGAGCAACTTCATCCAGTGTTAATTGAAAAGATGGGGATTGGATGAAGCGCTGTGCGGCTACACGGGGAGTAAGATGCAAATGAGCTGTGAAGATATTTATCTATTTATGTGTTTATGTGTTTATTTATTAATCTGTTTGCTTGCTTGTTTGTTTATTTCATTTTGAGGGAATTCTAGCTCATACAGAGGCTCCAGTAGGTGTGATTGATAATTTAAATGTGTTTTCCCCGAGGAGGCAGTTTTTAAAATAACTTTTCTGACAGCAATATTTTGGTCATTTCCATACAGAGAGGAAGATGATGAGTGCATTACCATAAGCTGCGGTTTAATTATGCCTGGAGCAAAATCTGGTAATGCTACAGTATCTGTGCTTTAGGGTTTTTATTAAACTGGAATCAAAACCGACTTTGGGGAAAAATAAAACTAAACAAGCTAGAGGAAGCAAATAAAAGCATGCACGTACAGTACCTGTGTGCACACAAAGAAGCAAGTCCCCAAATCTTTCTCTCACTCACACAGACACACACAGACAGACACACACACACACACACACACACACACACACAGGCCCAATTATATTTTGAGTGACAGAAACATCATACAAGCCACACCTCAAAGTTTGACAAAAACTTTACTAAAGCATCAAGATGAAACAGCAGAGAGGAGGCATGTGAAGGGCACGCACACGCAACAATGCACACTGTCTGAACACAAGCCAACACCTTGCAACACAAATACGTGTGTGTGCTCTGCTCCAAAAATTTACTCTGTGCCTGTGTCATCATCCAGATGCCCAGCTGGGTTCCTGGAAATTTGGCGGGCCAAAAACAAGCTGCCTGGTAACAATATCTGTTGGACCGCGCTTTGTCCCATCTACACTAAACCTACCCTGACCTGGTGCGCCGGACCCGTGTCAAGGCTCGGATCATTACTTTTTCTTTTTCGCTGTCTTCATTCCCAGCCTCAGCAGGTGCCCTCTAACACGGCTGAACAGGCAGGCTGCGCAGCCTGAAAACAAGCAGCCATTTGGAAGGAAGAGGAGAGCGGAGATGACATGGTGGCAAGAGTGGGGCAGAGTTGGCATCTATCTCAGCTGGACTCAGCAGATGGATGGATGGATGGATGGATGGATGGATGGACGAACTGACAAAGAAGTGGCAAAAAGGAAAACTAAGGGACCCAGCAAATATTCTGCCACTGAAAGGGTACAGATATGACCTGAACCCACTTTGCCTTCTACTGTGGAGTCTCATCGGCCCTCTTTTCTTTGTCCAATGACCTTTCCATCTTCATTGAATAGGATTTTTAACTGTTCCGTAACCTTATTTTACATTCTTTCTACACTACTAAATGTAAAGTGAACAGGAGATATACAATAAATATGCCAGTAGATGAATAGAAAAGTAGAAAATAGAAGGAAATAAATCAGAAGCTGAAAATGAGAACAACACCCTACAAAAGTTGTACCTCGTATGATTTCATGCAACAAATAACCTGGTACAAAATATTTTATTTTCTGTGCCGTCAGTGCAGATTTGAGTGGGTATGTTTGCTCTACAGATGCTCTGTGCTCTCGTAGTGGCGCTTCACTCTGCTGCTTTTAATAATCCTCGCGGTCTCAGAACACAAGATGAGACACAGTGGTTTTGAACTACCCATGGGAAGAATGAACACGTAACAGTCTGTCCATTCTTAATTAAAAGCTCTATTTTCACTGTCTACTTTCTTTCTTCAAAACATGCCATGTGAAATTACTTTTCCCTGGCTCTCTTATTTCCCTGACTGTTGTCACTCGTCTTTGTGTTTCTCACTCATTCAAGTTGCAATGGTCACTGGAATGCACAGATTTGTTTAGATTAGTATCACGTGAGATGATTTAATGCATGTAATTGGTCTTTGAGTTTCCCGGTTGCTCAACCAGTGCCGCAAATGCAGCGGTGGTTTAAGTACAAACGCTCAATTTACAGTTTTATAGGTCTTGGCAGGGAAAGCATGGCATCGTGGGTTTGGACCCGCAGGATGGAGAAAGATGGCAGGTTAAGGGGAACGTATTTTGGCCCCCTCAAATGTCCTACTGCCAAGACCTAAATAAATAAGACGCATTTACCCACTTATTTCTTGTGACATCTACTAGTAACAGAGAATGATTTGAGTTTCAGGGGTCACAAGTACAAGTTTTCTGTGTAATCAAGGTGCAGTGATCCTTTAAATGGGTATGGGCAGGGCAGTTGTCGGTTTTGTTTGCGTCTCGGTGTCGTAATGGCTTACAGTAAATGCACCACACACAAGCCTATACAGTACACACACATGGATACATTCATATTTTTCAAGAGCCCCTGAAGGTATGCGATGCAAAACAACAGTTTATGTTACCAAGATAAACATGATGCATGTATTTATAAAAAGTCAATATTTCTAATATTCTCAAGATGATTCTTGTAGCTAATACTAAATTTCAGTGTGATTGCACATATTGATAAATGTGAGCATTGAATAGAAAAATCTATGTGACACTAAGCAAATAAATAAACCCACGATAACAAAAGCACAAAAACAGGAATGATGGAGGCACCCTGCAAAAACACAGAGGAGTTTCTCAGTGGTGCATTAGATCCTTGTCACAATTCATTTGGATCATGGTTGGAAAGCTTTGCCTCTCTGAGGCCTCAGCTTGCTAGGAAATCTGGTGCCAGGGGCTGGAACAGCAAGCGTGGGAGGGTCTGTAACTGAAACAGAGGGGGGGTCGACACCAGTATATGACTGGCAACAAGGCGGGAAATGACCCCAGCTCTGCGGGCTGGGTTTGGGTTAATGAGAGACCTTACAACCACCACTGGAGGGAGGAGAAATAAGAGAGAGACAATTTTAAAGAGGAGGACTGCTACAAAGAGAGAGAAATGGAAATTGAGGCAAAGCTGCAGAGAATTGGAATATGTGTTGAAGAGAAATAATCAAAGATGTCTGATGTCCCAAAATGTCTCTATGCTCATTTCCAGCCTCCATTCAGTATGCACAGAGGATCTGATAGACAGATTAAGGATGTAAAGGGACAAGAACAGGACTGGGAGTTGGAGACAATGAAACATATGACACCTCCACCTGGGTTTTAAATGCTGTTGTGTGCGTGTTTGCAATGTTTCCTCAAGAAAGGAAGTGTTTTAGGGCTGCACTTACGCTCTTAATGAAACTGTGATTGTTTTGCAACTCAGCGATTAATCATACGAAATATATATGCTGCTTTTACGAATGTTTGTGGTATCAACACTAAACTCCTGGCCTTTTGAATCTCTCTTAAAAATCTCAACTCCCAAAGCACACAACAAATAATAGAACAGAGCAGAGGGAGGCACAGAGACTGGACTGAAAACTAAATTTTGCTGAAGAGAAAATGTGTCCATATTTATTTATATCATCAGCCCCGTGGCCTAAATAATCAGCAAAGAGCCTGCTTTGAAAGAGGACCTCAAAAGGAAGGCCCTACCCAGGGCTGATACTTGAACCAACTCATTAAAATTAAAATAACCTGTACAAAACATTTGGAGGTCAATGGAGAAAAAACAACAACATATTGTCGCCTCACTTTAACAGAACTAGGATTTCTCATCAGACAGGCAGTCATTTAAATGTATTCTTTCCTATGTGGGTCATCCCCTGTGATTATGATGTGTAAGATCTGTGGTAAATATGCAGTTTTATTGGCTCGAGGGGTTGCTACTGAGGACAAAATGTTGCATCTAACCTGGGGTTGAAATTTCATTGCACCTTTCTGAGCCAAGCAATCTAGAATGCAGCATATGCCTATTATTATTTTTATATCCTCCCTCTCTTCCTCCTCTCTCGTCTAGACCTTTGCGATGCCTCGACTTCCTATTTTTACTTCCGTAATCACCTCCTCCCTCTCTATCTCTTCTTTCTACTTGCTTCTTCATTTCTCTTTCGCCCTCCCTTGCTTGCTTGCTTCTTTCCTGGCCCCTGAAAACTCTTACATGTACATATCATCTTTTCCACAGAGCGCCAAGTGCGTTAAGCACAGCTTGGAAATTAATGGCCCCTAAGCAATACAGCGACCCCAGCACCACCATATGCACTCTTTGGCTGAGATGGTGAGGAGACTGTTGACAGTGGTGTGAACGTCAGATGAAATGGATGGACATATCTTTTAGCTTTAGCGATTAAGGGAAGTTCTAAAATAAGACATCCAACAGAGAGAAAACAAAACAGAGATAGCGATATAGTGAAAAGTTAAAATCTTATGCAGTACCCTGCTCTGGTATTCTTTAGATTATCGTTTCATTTGCAATATATTTCAGTTACCAATGCATCTCTTTTAAATATGAACTGACCCAATAATGTCTGGTGCATAATACTTTAGTATTTGATTTGTGAAATAAATAAAAAATCTTAAGTTTAGGTCAATTAGGTAAATTTCTCTGTTGTATAGTGACTAGCCAAATGTCAGTCATACGAATCAGCTTTTTGGTGATGAGAATGGAACTTATTAAGTTCTTGAATGGGTAGAACAAAAGTGAAGAAACTTATTGTGTATTCATTAAGTTCAAAGCCTGGACTTTCATATTGATTTGCCTGTAAAATGAGAGTGTCAGCCTTGTTTGGAGCAGTTTTCTGTTGGTAATTTCTAGGGCTGTAGTCAACCAAAGAAAATCTTGGTCGACTAAAGTCGCACATAATCTTCAACTAATGGATTAGTTGTGGGAAAAAAAAAAAAAAATCTGCATGTTATTTTTACTCCTGCGGTGTTGTGTCTGTGTTACTCTGCAGTTACACCTCCAAAACACTAGTCGGTGGTGGAGGACTGTGTTAAGTGCTGTAAAGTTTAGTTCAAATCAAACTTTATTTATATAGTTGATTCAAAACACACATTAAACATGGCTTAATTGGGACAATTTCAAACACAAGTACGCAAATTGGCTTCACTATAAATCGCAGAACTGACAGACAAACACTTGTCTTTATCTGGACATATTTCCCCCACCAGTACAACATGCTAATGTAATTAGCACATGTCTATGGCGTTTTACATTGTATAAATTAGCCTAGCATCTAGCAATCTTTTCCTCTTCTCATATAAAACCAGGGACAACTGCAACATGTAACAAAGGTAACGGCACACAGTTTGGCTCCATTACAACTCACAACATTCACCGACAAAACAACTGTCTGATACTAAACACGTTTTCCAAGTAAATACAACATGCTAACGTTATTAGCGCCAGCCTATGGCATTTTACATTGTATACATTTGCCTAGCGACGAGCGGAGATTTCCTCTGCTCATATGAAGCCAGGATAAATCCTGAAGTATAAATCCCTGAAGGATAAATCACACACAACTTAAACTGCTGTTTTAGTGGAGGCTTTACTGTCTTCACAATGGGAACTGCCCATTGGTTCGACATCCCATTGTTCCGACCATATTAAACTCATTGTTCCGAAGTCCGTTCCGAAATCATCATGATGCCCTGTGGTTAAGGTCTGGTTAGGTTTAGGCACAAAAACCACTTGGTTAGGGTCAGGAAAAGATCATGGTATGGGTTAAAATGAAAAAGAAAGTGACAAACACATAAGCTGTGAACCTGCTCTGCCTCAAGCCGGTTGCGGCGCACCATACGCCCGCCGCGAGCCATTCAGCACTGCGGACAGTCGGACTAATGGGCTGTCGAACTAATGACATGGACCCCTTCACAATTTATTGTTTCCTATCTGTGAAATACAAGTAAATACAAGCTTCTTTCCACTGAGGGGAATGGTGTCAGCTTACAGAAACAGACAGGAGGTCTGCGTCACCGTGACGCTGAGTGTGAGGGTGGGCAAGTCCAACTTTCTGTCAACAAAGGGGGTGTTTTGAGAACATCCCCATTTTCACAGGTAACTTAGCCTGTCCCCCCATCGCAGGAAATAATGGATTAATCCTGGAAAGCTGCTGATGTAGCACTTTTCTCCATATGAAAGTAACACGGCAATTATTCGACTAATGAGAATTTGGTCGGATGAGAGCATAGCGACCAAATAATCGACTAGTCGACCAGGAGACTACAGCCCTAGTAATTTCATTGCCCCAAACGTAGTAACCACGTGTTTGTGCGAAATACGGTTGAGACAGAGTTTCTGAGTGAGTATGTGTGAATATAGATATTTGTAGTTAAAAAGAGAAGAGACTAATCAGTGTTTGTGGATTTCTGGATCGTGTGCTTCACTGCTGCAGTAGAGGGGCTCAGGACTGAATACCAGATGAGCCTGTGTGCCACACACATATGGACAGAGCTTAAGGACTAGTTTCTCCACCACATCGATTAGAGGTGTGAGTAAATAGTAAATAGTAGGTCAGTAAAAATGTGTCCTTAGTAAACATCACCACCTGAAGAAACATTGGTGGAACAAAATCATGAACTGCACGACTGAGCCCTCCTGCCCTGTTCCTTTTCTAAAATTGGACATTTGCAGACTATGCATACAACTCAGCATCAATCATAAATATATGCAATCAACTTCCTCAGAGTAGTCTTTTAAAATTGAAACAGAAAAGTCAACAAAACTTAGACAATTAAAAAAACAGAACTGACAAACAAAAAGAGCAATGGACCCTGCAGTGGGGGCAACAAGCATTATTAGGCTACATAAATTAAATAAACTATCACTTTAACAGCAGAATAAAGCATCACCAAGACAGTCAGCACAAAGATTTAGAGACAATATAAACTCTACTGCAGCCGAATCCCACAAGCACGCACACCGTGTAGAACAAAACACAATGCTACATTTGTAGGTGACACAGTGGTTGTTGACATCCTCCTCTGTACTGTGAGTTACAACAATCAGTACCCAGTCCACTCAGCCTCTTTAGTCCCACTGAGCTCCTCGAATTCAAAAAAAACTTGAGGTGAACAAGCACTCAGCAGTGACAGCCATGGCAGGGATTGTCACAAACAGCAGAAAGGTTGTGCAGCGAAGTCTTGGCTGGATGATCCACCATGAGCATGTTTGCATCTAGTATTTTCGCTAAACCCACACTGTCTACCTGACACTCAGTACGTTTACATGCACAGTTTAATTCCACTTTTAATCGGAATGAAAGGCCATTCCGATTAAAAGTGATCATGTAAACGGTCATTCCGACTGAAAAACGGTCATTCCGATTGAAAATTAAATCCGATTAAAGGGGGTGGTTTATTCCGTTTGTCATTCCGAATGAAAGAATTTTGTGTGCATGTATACACTCATTCCTCTTTAAATTCATTCCAGTCTTTCTGCGCATGCTCGTTTCCTTGCCCTTCTGGCGCGATGACGTATATAGCGTGCATAGCAACGGGCTGCATAGCAACAGGCTGAGATAGAGCAGTCTTCGACCTTCTACCTCCCTTCTCCTCCTCAACAGATGAAGCATTAGCAGAACAAGGTTGTTGTCATACTTGTTATCCGGAGCGAGGACTACAGTGTTTTCTTCCGGTAAACGTAAACACGTAACATCCGCCCTGCCCCCTATCCAATCAGAAACCTTACCTGCCCCAAACCTTGCGCAGACCTGAATAAAGGCGATTGAACTGATCTCCCGTGTAAACCCTCATTCGGAATGAATATTTCCCATGTAAACTACCTGGAAAGACTTTAATTCTGAATGATTTCATTCAGATTTATTTCATTCCGAATGAGAAGCTATCATGTAACCGTAGCCACTGTGGGTGTGGCTGATTTGGGTCATTTAGCACTCTGGGTCTCTGGGTGGTGCATTAAAGCAGTGATTAATGCAGATTTTTTTGTCACATACAAGAATGCTTATCTTAACCATAACCCATAATGATGTCATCCTTCATTTTATTTCATCGTTGTGCATTGTTTGTACTGTACAAAATGCTGCTGGGTGTGTGCATTTGCATTCTTCTCTTGTTGTTATTGCAGGCACCTGCTGATTTATTGTTATTGTGAACCCCTTGACAATTCACCTCCTATGCCAAGTATGTTTTCAGTTAATGTCATGAGGTATGGCATACTATACTGTAAAATGAGAACTGAATGGGTAGGCGACACTATTTATGATGGGATCCTGCAACTTGCAGCAAAATTAGTCCAGATAGGAGTAGCTAGGGTGCTAAAAATAGCTCCCTCTTCTTTATTTTACAGCAGCACCTTGAATACACATGGGATAGATCAACTAAATTGGACGTGTCAGAAAACATCAGCGAGCATGAACATGCCTCAGAGAGTGCTACATACTAATCTATCCATAAGGGATCACATGTCACTTTTCTATACCAATGTTGCTTTCACATAGTCTAGTCAATGTGAAAAACAGTTTTCAACATGGTGTTAACATATTCCCATGTTGATGAGAACTTCAGTAAATGACTCTTGGAAGAAGAATTACCAGCTTTGTGAGACAGACAATAACAGGATTCTTCACATGATGACAGTTTCGAATGGCAGCTGGAATACAGGTGGGATACCACACACTTTTTGGAGAACAATGACAATGTTGTCCTGACAATAGTGGAGCCAGATCAGAAAACGCTTGTATAGGTCCTTTTGGAAGACAGTGAAAGACAACCTTGCCCAGAATGAGAGCGTCCACACCAGACAACAGAATTCCATTTAAATCTGAATCAAAATGCTCTCAATCGTCCTATAGGTCCCATTCAGGCTTTGTGCATTGTGCTAATCATGCAGGTCTGATTTTAAATATGAATCCTCTATGGTGTAGCTTTAAATCTAGACAATCTGGCCATTATATTTCAGACATTATGTCAATGTCTCTCTTTTTCTTTTAGCAAATAAGGCTGCAAAAACATCAAAGGAAAAAGGACACACTGCGTGGGCTGACACTGCAGCGTGACCTAAAGCATAAAAGAAATGGGGGTAAATGAGGACAAAACATATATGTGAATGCAGGAATAGATACAAAAATAACACAGAACATGCCATGCAGCGGCTCACAGGGGCTGGGCCACGTCGATTTGAAGCGAGAGCTGGAGATAGACGTGTGATGAAATAAACATTACACTTATGAAATATGCAGGTCTAATGTGAGTTGCAGAGATGTGTCAAACGCGTTAGTCGAGCCAGACATCATGGCGCATTAGGCTAAAGTGCTCCTTTCTGTTGCATGCTCTACCACCTTTATCTATGTACTTTAAACACACTAATTCACACACATACATGCACACACACTCCTTCGCCCACATTTGATTTGCCCGACTGTTTCTGGAATAACAATGAGTGATGGCAAGATGGAGCCCATTGAAAGCAAAGTCTTTTCTGAGTGAATCAGTGTCCATAAGAACTCTCACTCTTTCCCCGGCTCTTTTGCATTTCCCCAGAGTCTCTTTCTGAATCTATCTAGCCGGACTGAGGCCGTGGTTCTTTCATTTAAACATTATACAGGAGAATATTATAGCAAAGATGACTTCCTCTCCATCATCGACTTCTTTCTTTACCAGCTCTCTCTTAAATTCCCTTGGCAGTGCTTCTATTTCTCACAGACGCTGGATTCACTTCCCTTCTTTGTGTTTTGCAACCCTTCCATTTCCCCTTTGTCTCTGTCTTTCTTCCAGCGTCTTTATCTCCATATTTTCTGCCTCTTCCCATCTCTCTTTCTCTCACTGAAGCCTTAAAAGCAATACATTGAGAGGAATGAGCCAAATAAGCAACAAGGATGGCATTGAAGGATAACAACAACAAAACGTCATTTCATCTAACACAAACACATCACCTCATCCCCAACCTGCCTCGCCCGCTACCCCCTAAATATGTCTGCGTGCGGCACAGAGATAGCAGCAACACAAACACGGCAAGCTCTGTTCAAGCCATCCTGGGACCGATAAACTGTCTATTCTTTTCCCCCAAAAGTGATAATTGCTATTAAATCATAAAAACTGGCACTTTCAGCCAATAGACAAAGATATACCACAAACACCTCCTTATATCAAAGGTCATACGCAGCCCACACTTGAAAAAATGGCAGACAAATGTCAATTGTTGAGTGTTGACCATCAGGGGCATAAATAAAAACCTTGCTGACTCGTGGTTATTATCAGGAGTTAACAGCGTTACACAAACACTGGCAAAAAGTGGCCGATGTGATTACCGGGCCTGTTGAAAGAGACATACTGCCCATTCAGCCTGCCAAATGCATGAACATAATCAGCAAGCACTATATGGCTGTTTGTATAGATAAGAGTGGTTCAGACAAAGTGCAGTGTGTGTGAGGACTAGTAGACCCTTGCATACACACACACATGCTTTGTTCATTATGAATGCAAAAACACTATACTATTTATTGCACTGGTAATGGCTGTCTGACGTCACTACCCATTTTGGAACGCACATGCTTCTATATATATATATCTGTATGAAAAGAAGCTGGGTTCTTAGAAACACGCACACTGACACCTCATACACATCTGACAGGCCTCATGCTGCGAACGTCAGCATTGTGTCGAAGGGATATCCTCTTCCTGGTGCTAAGAGGATTGGCTGGCTAAAGACTAGTGACTTTGAAGGCTGCAAAAAGAAAGAGAGGGGCCGAGTCAGTGGAGCCGGGAAGCTGAGAGACAACCTGAACTGGGTTTAATAATCTTCTAAGGTCTGCCATACAACGCAGCGGTGGAACGTCGGCCGGTTAGCGTGCTGAGTGAAACTTTATCTGCAGGCAAGGCCTTTGCCTTGATCCCTCCACAGTGGAAGGTCATCTTTTTTTTTTTTTTTTTTTTGCAGAGCTGCAGAGTATTACATCTTTTAAAGATTTCAAAATGGACACAGAGGGTTTTTTTTTATCTGTTAGACAATAACAGAATAATCAAGGCAAGTGCTTCACCTTTAGTTCTGACACAATTTCCTCAGGTGGTATCATTTTTCATTGAATACCACCATCAGTACAGAGACTTGATGTTTAAAGAAAATGGAGATAATATCCTTCAAAATGACATTTGCAGCTGCAAGACACCTTGGCTTTTGTGGCTGTGTGAGGTTCAAAACAAGAAACAGGGGGGAAAGGCTTAGAGAAAGAAGCGGTGTAAAAACATTCACTTGAGCTGTGCAGTGCCCAGAATGAGAAGCATGTTTGCACTGAGCAGCTCCCAGGTGTGAATGTAGAACTTTGGATGTAGCGCAACCTGCCGTCCAACTTCCACTGGACAACTATCTGTGTGCTTGATTGCATACGGATAAGCTAACTGTGAGTTTTTGTCTGTTCACCGGCTGTGCAGATTCTGTTCTCTCCCTGTAACATCAAACCGTTACCGATTCTCTCCGTGGTCTATCAGCGGTCGCCCGCCCCTGCTTCACCCCGTGTGTTCCTACAGATGGGTGCTTAGTGCAGCCAAGCATTGCGGGCATAAAAGAGACAGGTACAGAGCCACTCCCACAGGAGCGCTGAACCATCCCTTCATGCTATGCACCGCTGAACTAACATCTCCTTCTGTACAAAGTGACTCAAAGCCACAAGCATATACACAAGGACATGTATTATTTTTGAGTCTGATGCATATCTCAAGTCGTACTGATCGTACTCAATTTAAAGTTTGTGACGTGACATGTTTGCCATATTTTGAGATCATATTTCTTCTTTTGTCAATGTCCTCTACACAGACACCAGTAAATATTGCTGTAATAATTCTGTGTAATATCATTGCTAGAAAACACTACAAGCCTTTGAATGAAACCAACACAATGTGAAACAGAAAAGAAATGCACTATGTCTATGAATAACCACAGTTGATTTAACTACATCCCTTAGGCCCATTTCTGTCCAAATCTATCTAGGTATGCACGCCATCCCCACATACCCATATTTATAATTCACCACAGATAAGATACAAGAAACCTTGTGCTATGCATTAAGCCCAGATGTCTCTCTGCAGAGCAGCATTAGGCATCTAATGTAGCTTTCTGCACCACAGCTCCGTGTTTTCCCCATCTTCCCCATCAACCTTCCTGTTCCATATGGTTATATCCATCAACTACCTAGCCATCGATCAGCCTTGGCGTTACTTTCTTCTCTGTCTGCATGCTAGGTCGAACTCATAAAACATCCGAGACATTATTGTGCATTAGACAATAAAGATGTGCTGCAGGGAAAATCCATTAGCTTCTATAGAGAGGTGGCATGAATAGAAACGTCTATGGTCTTGACTGAGATGATCCATCTTGCTCTCTTGGGCCAACGTGCAACAGCTTTTGTGCTTCAGGTGACTGAACATGTGTTACAATGAGAATCGGCTTTCCTAGGGTGGATTTGCATATGAGTGTGTGGAAGCAGATAACGTCATAATAACACACGTGTGTCATTAATGTGACACGGGAGGCAGTCATTGGGAGCATTTTTCTCTCAATTGATATCTACATCTGCAACAGTCTCTGTCACACACACACACACACACACACACACACACACACACACTGTGTTTTGTCGTTTACTTTTTTCACCTTGCCAGTGGGGAGGCTTTGGGATGTACAGTTTGGTACAGAGCATGGCGATCTAACCAATAGCGGTCAAGATTAATTACCTTGTGGCCTCTAGCACCGCCCTCAGGAAAATTTGTACATTTCTTGCAATACTACTGGCTCCAATGATGGCAAAATTTGGCAAAAAGTTCGAATAACATTGGGTATAATTAACCACATAGCTTCTACACGGCTGCCAGCAGGACTGTAGACCTTGTTAAACATTTATTTATGCAGGGACAGTCAACTGAGCTTGCATGCTCTTTTGCAGCAATACTCTGACATTCATACAGCTCTACTGGGAGCTGCCCAGAAAGATCAGAGTCTGCTAGCTCTGGTCATTGCACAGGCGCACTACAGTACAACAGTTGGTTATGTGCCTTGGCTGCCTCTCCCTTGAGAAAAAACATTGGTATTCTTCCTTCTCCATCACAACCGAGCTTCTCTAACCTCAAGGTTACTGCCTGCGCTTACTCACTTCCACTGTCGACTCCCATTCATCCAGTTGGTTATTTTCTCCATCTATTCTCTTTTGCAATAACACTGCGACTCCTGACAAATTTCGCTCTCCTTGGCTCCCTTCTTTCTCCTCTGTGCCACAGCGAGGCTATGACATCATGCTAATGTATGTTCTTTCTGAAAAGGGTCCTATCAGGCAGAGGGACAGCACACTCCATCTCTATAGCTTATATCTTTTAATGACTGGAGGCGTATGGCTCTTTCCTTTCCTCCCCCTGTCACTGTTTATCACTAAGACTACATCGAGAGGAAGACTTGAAATGGAACTCAAGGAGTCCCCCTCGTTTTAAATTTGTAATGTGAATGTGACAAGAGTAGAGCAGACCACATACATATATGACCAGAATCAACAACTGAACATGTATTTACCATCCATGTTAAGTCCTAGCCTTATAACTATTTCAGGAAACAAACTAAGTGTTCCTAATATCTTATTCAGGGTTATCTTTTTTATGGATGTATATACATACATTTTCTTGGGGGTCTTTCCACAGTTACAATCCTTACCACATTTTCAACTAACTGGTATTTCTAAAGACAACAAATATGCTCCTGTGGGTGCTTTTATTGAAGTGCACCCGATCAATTCTGACAGTAAAACTCCAATTGAAATGACTTATGAGGCAGTAACCACAATATGTCGATTTCAGCTGGGCACCTCTGTTGCATGTTTCCTGTTTTTACTGTCACCAATAAAAGCAAAAAAAAAAACCCATGATGATTATAGACTTTTAAACCAAAAAGAACAAACATATGAATCAATTTATGAAACATTGTAACAGTGCAGGTGGAAAAAAACAGCTCTAACTCTTGATTACAGCAGCATCAATTATATATCTAACATATAGAAATATTTCTGTGTGTTTTTCAAGGGTTTCCCCGGGCAGGCTTTGCAGTTCTCCAAGCATCTACCAAGCACCACGTCAACTCTGCAGTTGAAAAGCTTTCTGTCCACGAGGTACCACTTCAAAGTAACTTTCATTTCTCTGATCACAACGAACAGAGTACGAATTCCCTTTCATGCTGTGCACCAAACTTTGACCTTTTCGTCCACCATTCCATCTGATGTGTCCCTTCCCATCACACCCTCATCTGTCTCCCAGTGGCACCTTTCATCAATCTCAGTGGTCAGTGTGCCTGTCAGTCTAGACCTGCCATCACTCTTCATTTGAGTCAGTTGGAGACCCCTGTAAGCTGCCTAACTAACCCTGTAACTGGCCTTGGTCTGAGACCCTCCATCACTCCACAGCTGTCTCCTTTGTCTTTTATCATTTCCTCACATTTTCTTTTCTGAATCTCAGTTGTATCTCCAGGTTTCCACCTCTTTAAACCGGGACCGGTCGAGTGTTGTACTTAAACATAAACAGTAGAGGATGGAAAAGATGTCCTGCTGCTACAGCTCATTATCCAGCTTGATTAACCATCCTGAGCACAACATGGTTCACCCTGGAGTAGTGGACAAGCTAAGGTACAGAGAAAGAGCAACTGACCTGCGGTTGAATAAGACCAGCCATTAGGTTGAGCAGAGCTGAGATGGATCTACTAGATAATAGACTCAAAGCATGCTGTTTGAGAATTTTCCATAATCTACTCTGGTTTTGCTGCAGTTACACAGAACGAGAGGCAGGAGGTGGCATCAAGATGAATGTAAAAGTTTAGATTTTGGTAAGATATGGGAAGTGTTTAGCAGATTATATACAAGCGGCAATCTCTTGGGCTGAAAAATGAAGCCAACATAAAAGTGCCAGAAATTGCAGTTCCTCCAATGGCCACTTGAGGCTGGCTTCAAGAGTAGGTCAATCCCCATAGAACCCCATGTCAAAATGCCCAACTTTACAACAGAAATTAACATGTTTACAGCCTTGTACAAAAAATAGTTTTGGTCTATAGTTAATATCTCCGTTCATGACAACTGTACAGAGAGTGAATTTTCATACAACTCACCCATTTAATATTATTAAGGCTTACAGTTGTGGATAATTAAGGGCAAGGCCATTTTGTGTGATGGGTGGACGCCTTCCATTGATGCTACCACAGTGACAATGTTAGTTTGGTAATGTAACAAGGCGTAACCCCAGATTCAAATTGATTCACAGAACTCACAGGTCTCCGTGCTGACGTATTGCGGTAAGCGAGTTGTGTCATTTCCGGTGTTTCTGTGACAGCGTCTCTGTACTGCTCTGGTAATTCCTGCTAGCCTGTTTTCTCACTACAGTTGCTTTAACGTCTACTTCAAGTCTTAACCCACACTGGTTCTGTTTAAGCACTTATAGCTCTCCTCCTTTCTACGACTTTCTCGCTAATCTCTTAGCTGTTGTTTGCACGTTACTAGCCTTGGTAGCTACATTAGCTTTACAATTAGCGATGGCTTCTCCTTCTGCTCTTTCTTGCTCGGTGT
>NC_065522.1:9447728-9491004 GCF_006386435.1 Epinephelus moara | reverse complement strand
CCGTTAAAGGGGTTTTTTTGGGGAGTTTTTCCTTATCCGCTGCGAGGGTCATAAGGACAGAGGGATGTCGTATGCTGTAAAGCCCTGTGAGGCAAATTGTGATTTGTGATATTGGGCTTTATAAATAAAATTGATTGATTGATTGATTGAACTGTAATGTTGTGGTTGCCTGGATAAGTCTTGTTCAGCTTTTGGCTGTACTTAACAGCCCTCTATGGAGCTCGATGTTCAGTTTTTCTGGTGAGTAACTTTGCATTTTGGTTTCTCTAGCAAAAAGTCATATTAGCATCACCATATTTTACCATCACTGTAAATGCACCACGCTAACCAAGCTAGCAGCTAGCGGTCCTCCTTGTTCAAATATGGTCACTTGGGTCCAAAAATCCAAGATAGCAATGGCCAAAATGCCAAAGTTGGGGCTTTAAAACACGATTCCACAAACATGTTGTCACAGCAGCTACCTCCATTTTATATATATATGTATATGATTAAATACATGCTAACTTGACCAAAACACCCAACCTTTTTTTTTTTTGTGTTAATGTCAAGGTTTTCTTCAGAGCCTCACTGGGGCAGAACACAGTGGCCACTGTTGTTTAGCACACTGAATTAGTTTGTTATAATCAAAAATATTGAAAGTGAAGTGCAGCATATGGTGTGCTCCACACAGCTTGCTCTGACAGCTGCTACCGCTGGAGAAAATAAATGGATCTGTGCAGTAAACAGTCAAATGTTGTCAAGTCCTGTAACCTCACTGACCTTAAAAACTGAATGAAAAAAGACCTGGAGTGATTTATCCTTGTTGAAGTAGTTACAAACTGCTGGTTTGTTGGTGAGTTTTAAGTGAAGCAGTTTCCCTGACAACTTGATTTAAAACATTCAATTTAAAAAAAACATGTTTGTCAGTGCTGGACCAACATACTGTCACATAGTAAAAGCAATGCATATCCACACCGTTCTGTGTTTCTGTTGCTGCCACAACAGCTACGCGTTGTTGCGTCTTTAAATGCAGGTGCGTCGGAGCAGGTGCACACCTGCTGTGTGTGCACTGTTTGCTAACAAGAACAGACACGGATGCATAATTCTGTTGCTGTGCTATGAATATGTGTGTGTGTTTGTACAGTGCATGTACAAACAGCCAGGCCCAGTGACTGTATAATTCAGACTGCAGGATACCCGAGGGTGCAAGCCTCTCTCCTCGCTCGGTTACTCACCAGGAAATAAAGGGAAACACACCCCTGATCCAGCGGCAGCTAGGAAACAAATTGAGCTAAAAGGTCAATCACCCCCCCACCCCCACCTAACTTTAATTAACAAATCAGTTGAAAATGCCAGGGAACCAGAGGCTATGAAAATATTACACCGTAAAGTTGCTACTCAGTGCTAATTGGGTACCATTTAATACACCAGTGAATGGATGTTAATCATTAGCTAATACACCAAGGCTTTGTTCCTCTGTTAGAATGGCTCTTATGTCCTACTGCTTCATTAGGTGAAGTTCTTGTGACTGATACCAGCTCTGGTGTTGTACACTTTTTCTTTCTGTCACAGCTCAAAACAACTAGCCAAATGACTTAAATGAAAAAGTGAGGTCAACATTGAAAAGTTTGTTTTCAGTGACTGCAGATTTCACGCTGACAACACTGCTTGCTGAATAAACTTTGAAGGAAAAAAAAAAAGACATCATAAACACTGCGCCTGCCAAAAAGCCAATCTCTGAGTAATGCTGAGACACAGCCATTAGTGAGATTGGCAATGCTCTCTGATACTCAAGTTATCCCCTCCAAACCTCCCAGATTTTATTCGTTCCTCCTCCATCCCTTCATCTATCTCTCCCTCTGTCAACTTGCATCTCAATTAACAGCAGGAGAAACAGAACCACGCTTTTATTTGTTTGGAGTCCTATAACAATGCCACCTAATCAGTCTCGGCTGGACTAAAGGGGGCGAGAGGCAAAGGATGAAAAAAACAAAAGTGCTGGAATTGCATTAGCGGTAATGAGGGGACCAGAAAATAAAGATAAAACCTCCTTGTTGCAGCAGCAGACAGAAAGAGAAACAGAAAGGGAATGGATGAAAGAAGGATGGTACAGTAGGAGATGCCGATGGAAAGAAAACCAGAAGGAAAAATTAGGAGGCAGGAAATAAGGAATAGAAGGTATAGAGAGTGGGAATCTAAGCAGGTCAGGAGCATGTGGCATGAAGGAGTGCAGGGCCGGATGGCAGAGCTGAGGAATAAAAATGAGCGAGTGGGAGAGGGGAAAGCAGATGTCTGATTCACCGACTCATCCCTCTGCTCTGGCACTGAGCTCCACAAAGCCGGCACGTCTGAGAAGAAAGGAACAGTCATGATAGATAGAGGTATATTAAAGTAAAAGATGATATGAAACTGAAGAAATGGAGACATGGAAAAATGCAAATGTTGAACCCAGAAAGTAATGTTGAGATTTCTGCAATGCTGGGAGATCACTATTAGTGTCTTGATATATCTGATTGTAGAAACTACAGGAGATCTTTAGATTATATGCTTAAAGCCAAACAGTGACAGTCAATGGCTGTAACAGACCATACAAACTCCTTTCAGAATATGTCCTGTCTTTGTATACACCACAGCTTTAGGTAACAACAGGGATATACAAGATACAAACATTTTAAACAGCTTGCGCATGGCTGAGGATGCAATTTCTGAAACAGTTGACACATTAGGAGTTGCTGCAAAACAATTACGGCAACCACTCCAAACAGACAATATAGCTCATCAAATGGAGGAACTGGCATCTTTGAAATGTCTTTTGTTGTTTGTTCAGAATGCGTTTTTCTAGCTTGGATGTTTACTCTGCTCAGTCCAATGCATTAGGAGCCAATTTTCAAATTTGCTGCAATAAAAAGTACATTTTAAAATCCATAATGATTCATTGAATAATGACATTATTATATTTCATTACCGTATCAAGAGTAGCACTTCTGGCCAACAGATTGTGCCATCACTGTCTGACCATTCCAGAACAGTAGTATGGTATCAGTATCACATACTGACTATCCTTCTCAATATAACCATGAAAGTCTAAAAACAACAATAAATAATCTATTTACAAAGACACTCTCTAGCCTTCAGCTCTTTCTACGTCCCAGCCCTTTTGCTCTGTGCTCCAAAAACAGTTGAACAAACTTTGTACCTGGCAGAACCTCAGTCCAATTTCCCCTTTGGTTGCTGACACAGGCCCATTTTCAAGGTAACATGAATTATTGTTAGCCAGAAAAGATCAAGTCTATATTCCTTTGTTTTTGTAAAAACTCTGTAAGGCTACGTGCCGCCCTGAAGTAACTCATGTAACTTGCTAAAGTAAAGAGAGACTAATGTTGGCCAGCACCATGGTCCATGAATACAGAGTACTTTAATGATACCCAGAAGGGGAAAAGGGGACACATGCCCAGCATGGGTGGATTATGAGAGAACGGGCCTTTGAGCACAGATATGCAAAAGCTCCCACCACCTCTCCTACATAAGAGAAAGATAAGAGACTTTGTGGTGGTTTCGCGTCTCTATGTTGTCATTATGCATCTTTTTGTGTGTTCGCATATGTAGTCATTTTCATTCCTTCATGGTAATTATGCTTTTTGTAGTTGTTTTCTGTCTCTTTGTAGTTCATTTGCATCTTTTTGTGGTCACTTTGAGTCTCTTCCTGGATGATATGTGTTAATATGAGTGACATTTTGTAGATGAAGGCCAGAGGAAGCCTTGACACTTTGGGTTTCCGGGCCAGTGCCCAGTAGGCTCATTCAGTAATCCATCCATGATACCCGGCAGTGCAGGAGCAATGTCGACTGATAGCCTTGTCATCTTTGGTCTCTACTCCTCCCTTTTAGCTGTGACCGGAGGCCTGAATTTGTGACATTTTGCCTTGATCATAAATATGTATGTCAATATACCCTTTCATCACATCCTGTAGTCCTTGCTTTTTGCTTCTTAAGTTATATTGTCTGACACTCAAAGCTATCTAAAAAACAATGCAGCACTTGGCTAAGAAAAACTGGCATCACTATGTTTCTTTTTGTCAAGCTTGTCTGACTTAGCAACAGTATCTAAGGGGAGTGGGACTCAGGACTGGTCAATTGCCAACTGAATTTTAAAGCACAGCAATGCAGCCCAGAGGCCTTTTCAGCGGGTTTTTAAACTAGGCCTGCATGAGCTCTGGTTCCCTCCAGCATGCCTCCACAGTTACTGCCCTGCTCTGCTCCACCAAGGGGACTGCCCCAGGGGAGCCAATTAAGAGTGTCCGCTGTGCCGGTGACAGCTGCTCTAGCTGCAGCCCCGAAAGCCTCCCAGCTCCACATCACTGATGGGGAAATACTGTAGAGCTGGCTTGGATGGGGAAGAGATGAAACAGAGAGCAAGTCAGAAGGGAAGAAGGGATCAATAAGGACAGCAGTCATTCTGAGAGCACCAAGAGATCGTGGTGTGTCAGAGAGGAAGCCTTTATGGGGATAGGGTGCTGCAGTGTGACTCCAGGTTGATTACATGCACTTCACTTTCACTGTGCACGGTCAGTTTCAGAGAAAGACTGTTACATAAGACTCGAAATGACACAACGATGGATGTCTTGTCCAATCTGATTGAAACACTGATTGTTCTCCTTGGCCAAATAAAATTCTGGTCATTTGCAGAAAAACTGAGCAATTGAAATGTGAAAAACAAAATGTATCTCCTAAACTGCAGCCACTGCTCTGCTAAGAGACAGCCAGACTCATTTGGTATGCTTTGGTACTGAGTCCCACAAAAAGGCTGGTTTGATAAGCAATGTCACACTAAATTATTTCTACCCTTGAGATTTAAACAATTTTGATATTTTCAAATGTGCCTGAATGACTGTTTTTTCTTTTTTCAATACACTGCTATTTGCTATTTACTTTAATAGATTCTGGTTTTATAGAAGTGTAAAACCCTCTGGTCTTTCTAAACAGCCCAGATTTCTTCGTCTGTCCTTCATATCCTCTTATCATTCCATTCCGTCTGTTACTCTTCAAACTATATTCATATTTCAACGGGGTGCAGAGCACGAAATTCTTCGTCATCTTCTTGTCAAAGACAGAAGAGAAGAGATCACTGAGGTGAGGACAGTGAGAAGAAGCAGTATGATATTTTAAGAACACAAGAATGTTACTGAGTTTTTAATTGGGGCCTCTGAGATAACCCGTATGATGCGGATAGCCAGCAGGGGTGGTGGTGGAGTGTTGATTATACATTCCAAAATGTATTGTTATGCTCCCATTTAAATACTGTAGCAAGTGAATGAAATTCCTGCCCTGTGTTTTTCTTCTTTCAGGTGTTTGCCTGAAACAACCTTGGAGCTCTGCAAAGTGAGATTGATAACAGCATTCTTGTTTCCAAAGAGGAGGTTAAGAAGAAAGCTTTTCCATTTTTTTTTCTTCAGAATTCCCAAATGCCTGCCTGTTCTTCACCATTGCCTGCTTAATGCAACACAAAGCCTCTGTGGATTTTATTTAGTCTCACTAATTGATTAAGAGCTGTGACTTGAGGGGAAAGTGCACAAGTGTTATGCCCATTTTCTTTAGTATATTCTGCTATATTTTTCAGGTAGTGGCTATTTTCTGGAACTCTGAGAGAGGTGTCCAGCCTTGGCATTGGTGGTGACACTGGTTTGAAATTCAGTGGACTGGTGGTGGGATGAAAACCTCCCTACAGTATGTCATGTAACAGGAACAGGCCATGCCAGCACTCCCCTGCTTTATATATACCACTGGCAAATTGTCTTTCCTAGGATGGCGAAGGTATGGCTCACCCCACTTATCTGATAATACTAATTGCCTGCAGGTCCTCAATATTCTGTAAGGTAAAGTATAACTACACTATCACACATGAGCAAAATTAACACTGGTGCATGTCTGCCTCCCGTTTACTTCATCTGAGTGTGAACAAAGCAGCAATTAAAATATTTGCTTCTGGTGGGAAAGCAAATTCGCAACTTCACATTGCATGGAGTATAACTTTGATAAACTCGGGGCAGCAAACGCAGCCTCAGCTAATAGCAAAGAAGTATGTGTGGAGAAGAAATTGATTGTTGCCGTGTTTCATCAGCCGATATTGTATTATATCAGCAAAAAAATAATAATACAAACTGCCTCACATGAGAGATGGTGCCTGGCTGGCAGTAAGTGGAGAGATAAGCACGAACATAAGAAACTGGAAAATGAACCAATAACATCATATGTTGTGCTATCTATTAGCAAACTTGCTAACATTATCTTGTAAGCTAGCTTTCTGTGTGTGTCACTGACATTCAGCATGAATCGTCTCAGCTGGCAATGGTCACTGAAGTGCATTTGCTCGTGTGTGACCGTACCCTAAGTGCATGCCAATGATAGCAATGAAGTGTGCAAAAAGAAACTTAACACTGGAGGTTTGGGTGCTACCAAAAACTGACCATAAACCACAGATTTAATACCAATCTATCTACCCAGCACAATATAATGCACAATTCATCAAAACCAAATGTTTCTTTGGTTATTAGTCCCCACAATATGCATTATAAACGACATACTGTAGCGTTTTCAGGGAGTGGTAGAACTTGCATAAAAGAGATTAAAAAAAAGATATCTCTTAATATCTTATAAAACAAAAGCCAAAACCTGCATTTTCTGACTAAAACAATAAGGCAAAACATTATGCACTGCTCTCAAAGTTAGTCCTAAATTAACCTGTTTCTCTTCCATGTTTCCAAACCTTTCTTTCATGCATACCTTATTGGGCATCACAGCTGTGGGCTTTTAATCAAAGTGTTAGCTTTCTAATAGCATAAAAGTAATTACCAAAAGAAAGCACTGTGTCTGAGATTGAGATCGAGAACTAATCACCCAGGAAACATTTGTTAATTCAGTGTCAACTATTTGTCTTTCTGTTTCAGCCAGTGGCACACACAAATCAGTATGAACAGGGTTTCTACAGGTATCAGATAAGTTTAATGTTTTTTATAACCTTATCAAGATCATTTTTAGTCAAATGTTAGGTTAATCTACATTTTTCCAATAGGAAAGTGCGAGTTCAAAATAAAAACATAGCATTAGGTTTGGTAGTAGGTTTAAAGATTTATAACATCAGAAATGTAGATGAGCTTGTCTCATTTTGACAAAAAGAATTCAAAAGAAATGAAATTAGATAAAATGTTACTGGCAATTCAGACCTCTCAAATTTGAATGTATGGGCATTTTATGACTTTTAAGGCCTAATATTTCTAAAATTAAATTGAAAACTTATTAAGACTTTTTAAGGCTCTGCAGACACCCTGGTAAGTACAGTGAAGCAGTGAGACCAACGGTGTGGAAAACAGCAGCACCAAGTCAGGTACAATGAAGTTTTCTCTAATAGCTTTCGGTCATGTGGTAAAAAACGAAAACCCCTTCATGCGTTGTGATTCTCTTACACTGTAATCCCTTGTCTTATTGCTTCTTCATTGTGTAAGACGTCCTTGAGTCTTGAGTAAATATGAGGAAAAGATTATCAGTTATCTCTTGCCACACCTGTAACAAGGTATCTGTTCACTTCAAGCGTGTAGAGCTTAATTCGTAATCAAATAGCAATGAGACACACACGGAGTGGAGTGGATATCCTCCTGCCAATCAAACCTCAGCTTTGTTTGGAGTGAAAGTCACCTTTCCAGATGCCTGGATGCCAGCTCTTCTGCCACCCACACACACACTGCCTACACATACACGTGCATTATACATAACTGCACACGTACCTCCCACTCCGTGCAGTGTGAGGAACCTTCTGTCAGTTTCCACTCATCAAAAGGTATTGGGATGACACCTAGCAAAGCTCTGCTAAATGTAAACAATGTAATATGTGTTGCATGACTCTCTAATGAGCTTGGCAGCAGCTTCTATTTCACAAATTGTACTAGCATGCACGTAGACACAGATGCACACTAACCCACGCACTGCAGCTACGTGCTTTTCCTCACCTTCAAGCTTCTTCCAACTTGCAAATACGTTTATGCAGTGACAAAACTCATTCTATTTACTTGCTAGTGTTTTCTTGCAGGTCTTGGACTATCTCCACAGGTGCAGACAAAGAAGTTGCTAAAAAAAAACTGACAACAGGTTCCTGCTCAGCTAGCTCATGTCAGCCCCACCACCCACTGTCCATGGCCACAACCTAATGTCACCTCGCCTTTCACATGTCAGACTTGACAAGCCTCTGACAGCTTTCCTCTAAAGGGACCTTCTGTCAAATCTGACATTTGCTACCATTAAACACCAGCCATGCCTTGTCATTGGTTTGAAAGCTTGAATGTGTGATTTAGAGGGCAGAGTTGATTGCTGGGCAGACTGACTGAATGGTGTTGAAGGTAAAGAACGGAAGGTCTTGTGTAAAAGGGAAAGCCAGTGATGGTCAGGTCTGACAGGTAATTACAGAGAGGAAGTAGTGGTTGAGATGGGGGGGTGGTTCTCTTCAGTTGGTAATTAACGACACGGGGAGGCACTCAAGGATGCAAACTGCCCCATCCATCTGGAAAACAGTAACATCTTTGCCGAGTAATCAACCATACTGACATGTCACCAGTGCACTGGAGGAGATCTGTCATATCCATGCACATGTCCTTTGTTGCCATCATGACAGGTTTGCATATGGCTCCACGGTCACATTCGCTGTCACTGCTTCTTGTTTTCTGGCACATGACCATATATACAACCCATCAATGGTGATACACCATTGGCTGATATGTGTGTGGATGTACATTACTGGTTGTCCATTTTTTCCCCTGCTTCAAAAACAACCACCTTTCGTGGCACTATTCCCAGTAGAAAAACAGTGATCACTAAGAAAATACCCATGATTGGTGTCCAAAAAGCTGCTTGTAAAACAGCAATGGGTCACTAAAACACACCTATGTTTGGTGCCTGGAAAAGCTGTTTGTGAAAATGCGATGGGTCACCACAAAACACCTACTGTTTGTGCTTAAAAAGCTGCTGGAAAAACAGCCATGGGTCGCTAAAATATACCCACACTTGGTGCTTAAAGGACAACTTCGGTATTTTTCAACCTAGGCCCTATTTCCCCATGTGTATGTGTGCGTATGATTCATGGGTACAACTCGTTCTAAAATTGGTTCAGTATTGAGGGAGGTGGATGCAACTGGAGCCGCGAAACGAGCTAAAACGGTAACGGGGGCAAATGCATCCCGTATGTCTGCGCATTAAAAGTGCTTTTTTTCGCCACTGACCGGTTCAGATCGCCAGTGCTATGAGTGGAGTCAGCTGTCAGTCAGTGTTGGAGCAGAGAGGGGGAGGGCTGCCCCGCTGAGTACTGTAAGTGAGTATGTGTGTATGAAGTGTGTGTGTTAGCACTGGCGATCTGAACCGGTCAGTGGTGAAAAAAAGCACTTTTAATGCGCAAACTTATACGGGACGTATTTGCCCCCGTTACCGTTTTAGCTCGTTTCGCGGCTCCGGTTGCATCCGCCTCCCTCAATACTGAACCAATTTTAGTACGAGTTGTACCCATGAATCATACACACACATACACATGGGAAAATAGGGCCCAGGTTGAAAAATACCGAAGTTGTCATTTAAAAAGCTGCTGGAAAAACAGCCATGGGTTGCTAAAAAGCACCCACATTTGGTGCTTAAATAGCCACTTGTAAAACAGTGACAGGTTGTGGGCACCACATTTGGTGCCCACAGCGGCATTTTTGAAACAGCAACAGGTCACTAAAATGCCATTTGGTGATTAAAAAAACGTCTATAATAAAGCGATGGGTTGCTAAAACAAAACCAATGGTGTCGTTCGTTGGTCTCGAAATGTGGTCTGCAGCTTAGCAGCAGTCTTGCTCAGGTTCCACACCATTCACCATCCTCTCCACTTAGGCATGACAAAGCCAGCTCATATAATATCTTGTTTAGAAATGTTGGTAAGATACGTGTAAAATGTACAAATGTAACATACTCATGGTTCGAAGAAACATACAATGCCAACAAGGTCTTCTGGTGACTGGATTGAGTTTCAACCACTTCTTTTTTCCCCTTCTCTATGCACCTGAAGTAGGTAAAGTTGTGACTGAAACCCTCACCCTGCATCTAATGCTTCCTATCTCAAGATGGCAACATTATGGACTAAGGTCTAGTATAACAAAGCAAAAAATGGAAGCAAATGTAGAATCAAATGCGTGCCTTGGTAATTCATTGGACAAAGGCACATATTAGGTATTCATGATGTGGCAGCTGGCTCTTGACCTTAGTCTTATACAGTATAAAGATTTTCCACTGGGATTTCATTTTCCAATGAAAGGCTTGAAATGTTTCAGTGTGAGACAGTGGTCCCCTCAGGAGGGAGGTCAACTAACCAATGAGAAAGGATCATAGGTGACATCCTGAGGGAGGAAGCCCTGGACACTGTGGCTCTCCGCTGAGCCTGTCAACAGTCTGATTAATACATGTGGCAGATCAGAGAGAAAGAATGTATAAAAGAATTCTTTTCTTTACTGCCTCTTGTGTACTGCCTACCCACATATCAGACATTAATCAAGGAGGGGAAGAATTGTTTTCTCTCCACAGCATGGCACAAAAAATAAAACTTCATCTGTGTCTGGGGCAAAGGGAGGGGCAATGTTGCGTGACATTCTCTTCATATCGCTGAGCTAGAGGTCACCTCCCGGCACTGAGAGAAAAGAGAGAGGGAGAAAAATAACGCTCTCCATCTCTCACCTGCTCGCCCACTGTGCCCGCATTCATCAATCCTCTCCCCCTCTCTCTGTTCCTGTCCTTCCATCTATCTGGCCTTGTGTGTGACACACACACACACACACACACACACACACACACACACACACACACACCCACACAGTAAGAGCGTACTCATAACACATATTGCTACCTCTGCCATCAACACAAATTGACTCACACAGTACTTTGATTATGACATGAGCAAACCAACATCACCCTCCATGATTACTGCATGTGAGCCATAAAGAAACCTGAATATGCAAACAGCATATCAACGCTCTCATTTTATTACCCAGCATGCCGCTGGTATTGTAATTGCTCCTCAGCTCTGACACCGCAGAACAAACGTTTTAAAGTTAAATGTACATTGTGTAATTAATTTGATTGGTGAAGGATTAGTGAGACAAGGACTTCATTAAAAAAGGTATGTCATTTTAAATGAGATAAACACATTCAGTGTTAAATGTTTGAGGAAAACGCTCTCATTAAATTCCATTTCCGAAGGTATTTGTGGGAATGGACGTGATTAGTAATTAGTGATTTTGGAGCACCAGTTTTATTTGCGCAAATGAAATGAGTCACATAGGACTGATGAAATACAGTACATTTACAGTCTCTCCACATCATAACATGTGAATCATCTGCATACAGCTTCTCTGAATCATTGACAACCCAGAGTAAAAATAGTAATGGGATCCCACGACTTCCGTTTCTGTGACAGATTTGAAATTATCTCCAACAACAATACAGCGGGGTAAGAAAAGAACAAGAACGAAATGTTTTAAACGCTCTTGTTGATGATAGCATAACAGTGCATCCATTATCTACCACTTAAAGGCCTCTACCAGAGTCCAACATCCATCTTGTTTATTACTCTCCAATAGCTCTGACCTTTTGATCCCTAAAGTACAGCTTATGGGCAATACCCTCTACCTGTGAGTGAAATACAATCAATACCTGGAGAGCTTTGTTTCTGTGCAATGTATGAAAGACCACAGAGCACATCCAGAAAGGAAGATGGTGGCTATGAATGGTGGAAGGGAACTGACAAAGCAAGACGGATGACTGACAGCTAGGGAGCGCACTCTCTCAACGGGGGAAATGATTCAAGTCAAGTGCAGTGCTGGGAACTCCACCTCTGCAAAAAGCCGTGTGCATGAGATGGCTATATATCATTGTGGCCACTCACTGCAAACACACTCTCTTTATCCGGCCCTCAATAATGGAAAGGAAAAGAAAATGGAAATTAAAATACCGCAGCACAGCAAGGGATTTTAATCAAGAATAAGAGTAACGGTGAGTGGAAAAAAAAAAAGAAAAGGAAAACGACACTAAATCATTGGCAAACAGATCAAGGCTCCTGTGCAGGAAATGATTCAAATGCAGACAGACGCAGACACGAAGACAAGTGGACGACGGAAGGTCAAGCACGCTCAACAGCATCTGAGCAATGGAGTCCAGGTGGAGGCCGTTTGTTTGGCAGTGCCAGGATGTAGCCTTAATTAGCTTCATGCCAACCATCCATCTACCTTGAGCTAGATATGTCTGGCATCTGAGTGTCTATCGGTGTAATTCCTCAAATGCCAAATGACTTCTGCTGCCTCCTGGTTACAAATGAACCTTGCTGCAATTTGTTTGTCTTCTACATGATGTCACGATGTTTGTTTTGGTAACTATAGAGCAAACAGGCCTGCAATCTGATCATTACGGGTGCCAGCAAGACTAAAAATACAACCTAACCAATGCACGGCCCCCTAGCAGCACAATAATACTTTGTCCCTGCAGGATTTAGTTTCATGATGACAGTTAGTTGTAATCTAACCCAGTTTGCGGGTAAACCAAGCCTTCTATCCAAGCTTAAAAAGGGCAACTCTGCTTGTGTGCTGGATAGTTATTATCCTGACTGATGAATATGCAGTAAGATAGCTCTGCTAAAGAGAGCTCCAAGGTTTCAGGACACAAGATACACGAGTTTAATTGAAAATATTTCAAGGAGCCTAAATTACTTCGGAGAGTCAAATTAAGTGTGGATTCTCAGTATTTAGGAGAAGTGTTCGATGCCAGGTTCAATTTATGTGGCTGAGGGGCCATTTAATCCTCCAGCATAAACAAATAAGCAGATGAAATGTCATGTTTCTCCCTGTTACATCTTTCACGAAGACATTCTACACGTAGCTGTGCAGTTGAAAATGGGAGATTCTGGGGAAACAATCCATTTCCAGATTTTCTGCCAGAGTGAGCCTCTTAGCTCGCCCACATGCTCTGCCATTGGCGGTCAATAATCTGCCCAATGAGGAAACATTAGCTGGCGTGTGGAAGAAGAAGAGGAGGAGGATAGGGTGAAGCTTGTAGAGGATGGGCAACTGAGTGATTTGCCTTACATACAGGCCATGAGATAAGCCTCTTGGTTTCCCCCTTGGCAGATAAAGGCCCCCACATTACAGTTATCGTTGCAGACAGATTATAGACTCCACTCTCTCTGTAAGTACAGGATGACGCTGGATAGGCCTCCCCTGCCCCACTACCATTAGGAATGCTCTGCCTGCGCTGTTCTCTACTGCAATCAATCTAGTTTACAGCCACTTCGAGTTATCGCTTTCACTTGACACTCTCCTAGTAGATGTTGACCTAGACTATTGCTCCATACAATAACAGAACAGGCTGCACCTGGTCCACAACCAAGATGAGACCAATACGATCTCCTATACTGGTCTGATTGTTGAGAATGAACCCTATTCTAGAACTAATGCAACACACAGATGGAATCATTTAAGGTATTTGCAAAATGGCTAGTCCGTTAACGCTTTTGTATTATAACAGGTGCTCTTATTTACTCAAGGCCTTTTCTATCATGTGCAATAGAGTGGTAAGGGATGTAAAGGAAAAATGTCAATGCACATTTCAATAGTTCCATGGGCAGGAGAGCAACTGGTCTGACAAGCAAAGGTTTATGACTATGTGACCCAGACCTGTGAAGCTGAGCGTGGCTTTGGATAGCCCCAAATGGGACCATCACCTGGGCGTCCTCCTGAATAACCTATTTCGGCGGTGAAATGACTGATGGGTTGGGATAAGATGGCAGCGGTGCAGAGCAGAGTGGAGCAGAGTGGGAAGTAGCGGGGGTTCGCCTATCTCTGGTTCTGCTCCAATAGTGCCTTGGTTCATCTCTACAGCCCCCCAAAGGCCCCGGGGAGGAGATTTAAGTGTGTCAAGGCTCTGTGTGCAAGAAGATGAGTTAGGGCTTCAAACACACCGTACCGAGACTCTATCACTCTCTGTAGTTTTTTCTCCCTTACACTCCCCAACCTTCCTTTTCCTCTCCCTACTGTGCAAGCTCTCTTCTTTTCCCTACTCTCTTAATCTCCACTCTTTCCACCATTCTTCCTCATTTCCGCCTGATATTTCATGTTCCCCTTGGTCTTTCTGCGATATGGAAGCTGCATGCAGGGATGACTTGTGGGCACATTAGTGGTAGTGGCAGGGGGGGAATGATTGTGATGGATGCCATGTCTGTCAGTCATCAGAGCCCTGACACAGATGTGTCAGATGAAGATGCAGAGATCTTTGAAGTTCGCTTGAACTCTGCAAAGTTACTTTCTGCCGGTAGAACATGTGTGGGTGTGTGCATTTGCGTACATGTGTATTTATGTGATACGGTGTATGCAGAGACTCAGCAGGAGGTTGCTGTCTGTCAAGCTCTCTCAGTAAACCTTCAATTTCACGTCCTGACATATTTCAAACAGTGAAAATGCACCGCCTCTGCTGAAGCAATATATCACATTTTGCCTTGGTACACTCTAAACTCCATAACAACACAATGCAGCTACAAGGAATAATTAAGCCAAGAAATCAGTGTCCCCAAAGGACTGCGGTAAAAATAAATCATGGGTATATAACAAGCGTAGCCAATACACTGCCCGGTCCCATGGGTTGCTTCCTCTGTCAACCAAACGGAATAAACAAAAGCTGACAAGGAAACCCCTGTTGACATCCTGCTTGTTGTGAGTGCTCTCAGTCAAGGATATTACATTGAAATATTTGAAGGCAATGCAACCATGGAAAGCTTTTTTTAATACAATGAAATGCAGGATGGAGCCAAGCGGGAGAGCAGCTGAGCAAAGCTAGCTCGATAGATAAATGTTTAATGGGCCATACAGTGTTCACCATAGGTGGGGAGAAACGAGGCAGAGAATACTGTTAATGTGGCACTGATTAGTAAGGTACCAACACTGAATTCATTCGAGTGGATGAAGCCTTTCTCTAGATATTCACTTCACAGATGTTTGTGAATTCCTAAACATGCATCAGCAAGTACTAGAAATCATCAGGTGAATTACAGTACGGTGAACAGACGCCATGATGTATGTCTGCCACTGCTAGCCTGCAAGATGTTAAAATCAAACACATACAAAATGGTTTCTAAATCATCTCCTCCATTTTGGAATGCCAGGTTAAGACTAACAGATGCTTCTATCATGCCCTCTACCCTTGTTTAGCTGCAACAGGTTATATCCAGTATTCAAATCCACAAAGTCAATGTGCAAAAAAAATCTATAAAATTCCTACATACTACTGTTCAATGGTTTAGAATCACCTGTTACATTTTCTCATTTCCTTCAATAAAAGCTATTTTTCCAGAGATAGAAACAGTATAATTCAGACAAAAATGTATTATTCATATCTGAAATAGTTTTGGCCCCCCAAAAAGAAGAGTGATTAAAACCTCCATCTAGTTGATATCCCCACAGTGTTGTATGACAGGGGAGAATACTGTGAGAACTTAGATTTTGAATTTATTTTCCAGTCTGAAAAAGCACAAGTGACCCTTAATCATTATTGAACCACAATGGTGCAACTGGTCTCTAAATATTCTGGGGAAATTGTCTCTCTGTGGGCCCTCTGTAGTCTACTCAACGATTAGACCTTACATCTCTGTTGTTAAGTTTAAGGAATGGTTTTGCTACAGCAACACATTGCATGTTGATTCCAGCTTATTATAGGCATTATTGTGCACTTGATTCTCAAACAGGAACCTGTTCTTATTGATATCTGCACACATTTTGATGCTAAACTTCCAGTTTCTTTCATCAGTGACAGCTGATTTCTTCTATTCTTATTCAGCTGTTGCCTCAAGGGATCTTTGTCTCTTTCTGCCCTTTCAGTTGTCAGTCTGGTTGAACTGTTGTGCAGTATTACGCTCTCCATGTACAAAACAAACCCTCCTTACAAAATAAAATCTATTTGTAAAGAGGACTGAAAGGCCACTTAAAAATTTTGAGTAGCTCTCTCAGCCATCTGACTGGACCAAACAAGCTTTTGTGGCAGGAGATTCCCAGCTTTTCAATGGTAGTGTATTTTTAAAAATATATCTCCACTTATGTGCATTGTATATGAATGCCGCAATGTTTGCACCTTTGTATTATGATCTTTTCATGCATTTAATGCAGTGCATATGTTATGGTTATTATTATGCTAGTGAGCAATAAGAATATGATGTTCTGTAAATATTGATGCAAAGTCCACTGACAAAGGCATTTGTGTACATTGCCTCGAATTTGCTCCCTGTTATGCAAAGCTGTGTCCAATAAACAAACTCACATCCCTCAGCGCTGCCTGTGCTCGCAAGAAGTCATGTACTGGAATTTCTGCATGGATCTCTTAAATTTCCAACATGATATTATATATGTTAATATTTTTGCTTAATAGTTCCTGGACAGCTTCATTTGGAAATGGTCCCTTGAAATCTGAGGTTGTATGTTGGGAATGTTAGCCAGTTGCATTCACATAGTTGCAAAGCTGATGAAAGCATTTTCCTCTGCCTCCTAAAACTCCTTGGGGTTGGGTAGAGTGGCAGAGGTGGCGGTTTTTCAAAGCATCAGTCATGCATAATACAAGCCACTTTGTTTATTAATGGCGAGCACTCCCAGTGGAGACTCAAATCCTCTGCGCGGGCACCCAAGTCGCACTGCTTTAATATCTGACGGCTAAATAATTAAAGCCCGCTTACATCACCGCACCCTCTGAAGATCTGGCCCCCTCGTCTCTGCCATCTACAAAGCCAAGGCGTTGCCCACGCCGTGATGCACTCCCACTGATGTGCCTGCGGTGCTTTCATGTGCCGTGGCAGGGAAGGTGGGTGGATATAAGAACATCCCCGCAACACAACACCGCAGAGTAAGCATGTCACCTCCCCTGAGCTAATGCAAACTTTTAGCACATTTTCAGACAGCTAAATTTCAAGGAGGAAACACTTTATTGTGAGTACCCCAGAGAAACTGTTATTCAACTGCACCTGCTTCTGATGAAGGCTGAAATTTAGCTTGTAAGGACACATTTCAAAATAAAATTCATGAGAAAAATGTACTAAGTCAATACCACTATACTTGCAAATAATAAGAGCTAGAATGCTACTCCTATTCATAGTCGTTAGTTTGTGACATATAGATTGGTGCATGGCTTCTCTTGCTTCTGGAGGGGCATTAATCAAACCCGAGGCGGTGGAGGATCCTCGGCACCTCGGCCAAGCAAAGTGCCATCTTTCCTCGCCTTACCCGGTGCTTCCTTTTAATAGAAAAACTATGAATGGCTGTGTTGGGCGGAAAGCGTTTATCTGGTCTCCGCACTTGTGTATGACACCTTATTTCGTGTCGGCGCCCAAAAACGTGAGAGCAAGACAGGCCAAATCAATTTCAGTGGCAAGCAGGGGAGATGTGCTCACAAGCAAGGTAACTGCATGAAGGAAGACTGCAGAGGTGATCCGTGTACCAGTGTGTATATCAAACTGTTCTGAGCTTTATTTTGTCCTAACAAACTTTACTGTGCTCCGTCTCGCACTAACAGAGAGACCTGGAACTGAAGACACCCTCAAGAAAATGAGAATGGTTATTCCTTTAAACAAGAAAGCAGATTAAAGAAATGGGTTTGGATAATGGTTTTCTATTGATGACTTCTTGCAAAAATCACTGGCGTTATGACAGCTGATTTTCAGATGCATACATACCATTTACACCAAAAGCAATTGTTTTTATTATCTCTATTGTTATTTCAGTGGTAAGCACAATAACAATCCGTTTTAATAGTGTTAACTGATTAACTTTTTACAATTAAACTTTTTGGCATATGAAGATAGTAATCTCCAATTTTCCATTTTCCATTTCAGTGTTGGCACTCTTACTTGTTTAGTTAAAATCTACCTAAGCTCTTGGGACAACTTTTTGTGAATTGGCGGTAATGGTTTTGCTACACATCCTGTCACATCTGCTTCCTGACTGATCACCTAACAGCAGGCTGGCTGCCATTCTGCAGCAATTAAGTACAGCCAAAACAATGGGAGGACAAGCCCACAGGGCCAGCTTTCAGCCCTGGGCCTAGAGGCATCAGAGGCGTACAAATAATAGTGCAAATCGTGCAAAGCAAGGCAGCCACCAAAGAGACACTCACATGTCAGCAAGCACATATACACAAACTAAGCAGCATGAACTTTGAGGGTACTGCTGAAGTGTGTTTGTGGTATCAGACAACAGGGATGTGGATTCAAACTGCTGCTGAGAGCTGCTTGATACGCCCACATTCCTTCATTGCACTTCATAAGCTATCAAAAATGCACCGACCCAGAGCCAAGTACCGAGCAAGAGACAAAGAAGTTCTTGAAAAAAAAAAAAAAGAAAACCTGTTAAACTAACTTCTGCAACTGTGGGCTCAACAATCCAACATCTCTGAACTAACTGAAGTTGATGACACACTCGCTCCATTTTCGGTCTTGGCAGCTGTTTGGAAGACTGTAGTCTGTATACATATATATATATATATATATATATATATATAAACCCCTTTTACAGCAGCACTATTGCTCAGGTATAAAAAGGGGTTGGGAGGTTGGGGAGTGTGAGGGCAGGACAGAAAATGTCAAACCAGCAAGCTTATCTTAACTGGCCAGAACACCTGAGGCGTCCTTTCGGTTTCTCATCACGATGTGCGTGTCCGTGCATGTGGTTGTGCGCCTTGGACTTGGTGTGGAGGGAGAATAATGAATACTAATGGCGTTCTCTGAAAGAGAAGGGTTGTGACTTGACTCTCAAAGGAAAGCGCTCAACAGCTCTCCCCCTCAACATCCCTACACACACAGATGAACACACACACACATTGCACCTGACCTCCCCCTGCAGCCCAGAGATAAAGTGGTGATTATCAAACATAGCAGCTTGCCATAAGCACAGTAACCAGTGATACAGGCCACCGGCAAAAGAAAAGGACAAGACTTGAGAAGAGAGGGCCACACACTGGGCGGTGTTCAGCAAAGATGATGCTCGAACCTTGGGACTCAGAGGGCTAGTGACCCTGCTTGTTCAGGATAGGGCGGATGGATGGGTGTGGGCAGCAGCTGAACTCATCAGTATGCATGTGTAGTCAAGCAAAGCAAACAACGCCGCACAGAGGACGACAAACAGCGACTGTTCTCCCGTAGGAAGTGGACCAGGGCATGTAGAAAGCATGGCTCCAAAAGAAGAGACAATGCAAAAAGAAACAGAAGTAGAAAAATAAAAAAAGCTTAGAGGATGATTTGGTCTAGATGATAATACAGACTGAAGGTAAAGTGACTGGAGAGGAAACTAAGAGAACAAAGATGACAATGAAGAGAAAGTAGAGCAGCTCAGGAACAACACTGACACTGGAATAATCGGTATGGTAATTATATGCTCAAGTTAAAAAGGTAAAGAAATCCATGCCAGAGACGACAGTGAGGGATTGAATTTATACAGGGAGGTCAAAGGTGTGTGAATACACAATATCTCTTCAATTAATTTAAGGGCACTGTGAGGTGGGTTGTCGTGATTACCAAAGACCAGCAAAAGAGGAAGGGTCAATGCATTCACCATGACAACCCCGTAATTAACATCAGTACACAGTACAAGTCAAGTAAATACCCTTTGGGTGCCAGTTGTTTCACGGTGTAATTCAATGTGGACAAACACTCCTGCCATCATTTAAAATTGTATTTTAATGCCTTCATATATTACACATCACATTTTACTTTCATTCAATGAATACAATTATGTAGAGTAGCCTGTCTATTTTCAGTTTTCTGTTCATTTTGTTGATGCAATTCATATTTTAAATATGACAACCACAACAAAAATGGAGCCTGTTTTACCATAGCAAAAAAAATATTATTGTCTTTTTTCACAATACCAGCCATGCTGTAAACAAAGCTTTGCTGGAGAGATAACAATGGATGTGTTTTCCTTTGACGGTGAAGTTGCAAGTTTGAACATGAAAGAATTTGAAAAAAATGTGTGACGTGCAAAAGCTCCTCACACAAACACACACAAACTTCAAGCGAAGCTGAGAGAAGGCCCAGGTGATGTGTGAGCCATTGTAATTATGGTCTTGTCTGAATCTTAAATCATTTGGTGATCTGAGGTGATCAAGGTCAACCTTCCATTTCCTGCGTGTTCCACAAACACACCTGGGGTTGAGGATGTCCTCGGTTTCCTAGGTGACCAATTATGACAAGGAGGGCAAGAGGTGAATGAGGCTTATGATTCTTGAAATTTCGCCCTTAGACACTGCGGGAGATGTTTCAACCTTGGGAGTCTGTCTATAATATTCGTACTTGTGTGCATTTGAAGGCACGTGCAGATGCACACACGTGTAGTATGTACACACTGGGCCCACTTCTGGAAGCCCCCGGTGGATATATTCCGTCCACTGCCAAGGACAAAGTGATCCACCCAGCGGTAAAATCTCTTGGAAGCTCTCCATCTAAAACATCAAAGACAGCCTGAATCAAAATTAGCTTTTTAATCCCTTTAGCCCTATGCAGTGGGGTGTTCAGGTATGGATTACCTCGCATGGCAAACATTTCCTTCCTCTGTCTCCAATCCAGGGTCATGCAAAGTGTGCATAGGTGTGTGTTGTTTGCAAGCACAGATGTGTTGATAGATGAGCAAAGAATGAAGCCAGACACACTGACGAAACCGCTGCCGTGCCACTGGTGCGAAAGAGTGATGATCACACATATAAACAAGCCCTGGGCAGAGCTTATTGGTTTATATTTGGGATGATGTAGGCAGTTCACACCTCAGCGCAATCTCCCTCTAATTGCAGTGCTAGTGTATTCATGCGTGTATTGTAAATATCTTATAGGGAACAGAGGACATACTTATGATGCAACACATCGGCACAGCATAATGAGGCACACACTCATACAAGAAGTCGTACTTTGCAGCATGAACCTTCACATTTCCCATGGATCTAAGCAGGTAGCCAATGCAAGGCCGGCTGCATGCATGAGTGCAGGGGGTCACTTATCATCGGGCAGACAGCCTGGTGAAATGCCACAGTTCAGCGGTCAAGACACTCCAATTAGCCGTAATCACAGCAATGTGGGTGAGACATTGCTGCATCTGAATAGACAGTAATGAACTGCTTTACATATCCAAACCTGCAATTGGTCGCTGTCTCGGACTGACAGAAAGGGCCCTCTGAATCGGGCAGCCCTTCATCCATCAGGGCAGATGATGGTAACAGTGGAGAACTTTAATCAGTGGCGAACAGTGGGTCCCCGGCTGAGGCCCCCTATTGGTTACTGATCACTTCAAAGACATGGAGGCAGATGCGTGCACCAAGCATCAAGGATGGGCCTCATCCAAGATGGTTCCACCTACACACAAGCAAGCCAAGCCCCATTTAATTACTGTATCTGCCATACATGCAACATGTATGTGCAATATATTTTCATTTCAGCCCATATGAAAGATAAAACCAGCCCATACATGTCTTGAATGTTTTTAAAGATTGCAGTTTATTTTATCTGCTGGGCAGCATGTGTGTAGTCATACATGGGTGCCAGCAAGAGAGCCCTGCAGGAGCTCATCCAGACAGGTGCAGCATAATAATGACATTGTGGGAAGACAGCAGCAGATAAGGCCTGAGCCTTCAGTATCATAGACCTGATATGCTAAAACCCAGCGGTGGGTTCAGGGCCACAATGACAGCTTAATGGATGCTAGGTGCCCTCCTTCCCAGCAGACAGTACGACTTGCTTGGCATACTGTGGGGCAAGCAGGTGGAGGGCTTTCTGAGGCTTTCTGTGCTGACGTGAGGCCTTACTAAAGTGTGTGTTTGTGTGTGTCTGTGGTGGCAAAGGCTCTACTACAGTGTTGTGACAATGACACCCAGTTGAGAAACTGTCTACCGAAAAAGGCTCTGAAGCAAGAGGGCTCTTATCACAGAGTGGGGTATTAGTGTTGGTAATAAGCTGTGCCACTTGGTCGACAATACATGGAGAGCTGGTATTTCAGACAAGGACTTGATATGCCAGGCTGTAATGGAAGTATTTATGATGGCGATTGAAATTGACTCCCAGCACAAGAGTAGCGTTCTAATGTGCGTGTGCTGTCTTATAGTAGATAATGAAAAAGCTGGACGTGTGCTACTAAAAACAACACAAACCAAATGAGAAGCAGCAGTGTTTGCTGTGTAGGCGTACATTAGTAACTGCTACAGCATACTGCCAGGGGAAAAAAAGAACAGCGAAACGCAGCCAACCAACCAACCAACCAACCAACCAACCAAATAACTTCTCCATCTTGCTTTTGCTTCGCTGCTTTTCCACTCAACATGCACTTCTTTATGCGTGATTATCAAACTTGCAGCTATGAGCACAAGCAGAGGACTAACAGACAGGCCTGAGGAGCTGAGGGTGACGTCCCAGCCTGAGCTTGAGCTCTAAGTTTGTTATGGAAATGTAGCCTTTCCTTTTCACAGGGGCAAACATACCATTTCTCTTGCAGGCCAATATCATCTGACAGCCATAAATCCACAGAGCGAGCCAGAGAACATTTTTATGTTAATTATGCCAATTTAAATAGCTTAGCAACTCAAGGTATGAGAAGTGCAATCCAATTATCCAAGCTAGACAGAGGAGAAGGCAGGGAAATAAAAAAAGAGATAGCAATCAGAGGAGGTAACTAGTTTGTATCTTCTAAATTGGCAGCTCATACTGCCTTTGTGCTGTTACTCAGTTTTTCTCTCTGATAAACTACCATGTTAAGAAATGTGCTAACTTTAAAATAACAACATAAAAAGGTGTTTGTTGGGTTCACTGAGCAATTTATGTGAAAACATAAGAATTCATGTTCTGTTTCAATTACTGATGAGATGGGTCTAATGATTGTTGTTTGTTAACTGTGAGACGCAAGGTCCCCATATGTTGTAACAATGAATTATCATGGATCCCACTGCTTTTCTTGGCAAGCCCCTGCTTACTGTGCTGTAATTGGCTAGTACCAGCCCTATCTGTGACCTCTTTGCCCTAACCCTAACAACCTACGACCTTGATGCATTGGCATGATGAGCCAATGACAGCAGAGCAGGGCGGGACTTGCCAAGAAAAGCAGTGGGATCCATAATAGCGCTCAGCCAGATGAGAAAGAGGTGCTAATAAGTGCTAACAAGCTGATTTGAGTTGTTATCAAAGGTGCAAAGGTTTTTGAGACACAATTTAGACCAAGGAGCACACAAAAGATCCTCCTGTATATTTGCCAATACAGTGTTTCAGCACACAAACACATTTCATATTCATCTTCAGGTGGGTGGTGGACAAACTTGGACAGCTACTCATACAGGAAAGCATTGTAATTTAGGTGTCTACATAAACAATCTGTTTGTTGTCTGATATGATTGTTCACATTACAAGAGAGTATATTATCTTATATCTCGCAGGCTATTAAATTTGATTATTTGGAAATCTGGTGTTTTAATAATCAAGTCTATCATAAACATCTTTGTTTCAATGGTCTCTGAAAATGAATGACAAAATAATAGAAAATCAGCAACTGAAGTTTGACCTCAGTATCAAAAGACAAACAAAGTCATGAAATCTGTGAACCTTTACACCACCAATGAACACCATAAAAAAGGTTAGGTCATTGATTTCTCATTGACAAGACACCAGGAACACTCTTTGATATCTCCTCTATGACACAGGTTAGCCCTCATTTGTGTGCTCAGTCACACTTTGACTGGGAGGACTTGTGCGCATGCAGCTGTGGGCTGGGAGGAGAATATGGATAGCCATAAATCCAATGCAGTACCGAGCACCAGGGACGAGGTTGTGTGCCGATGATGTCTATAGAAGCTTACCACAGCCAATCGACCGCAAAGAGCTACGTGAAGCTCCTCTGCTCATCTGACACCAGATTGATTGATACAGATTACAGGTATACTGAGGCAAGAGAGAAGAGAGCAGGAGAGGAGGTGGAGACAGACAGACAGACAGACAGACAGACAAACAGAAGTAGCGCTTGTTGGAAAAAAACACTAAGTGGATGCAAATGGAACAACATGAGCATGAACATGGTGAGGAATCAATAAATGCTATTAACGTCTCCTGTCAAAGTAATGTATGTGCAGAGTGTTGAAAAGGAGCAAGAGTAATAAATACAGGGAAAAAGGGAGAAGAAAAATTGCATTGGAAAAAGCTCGGGCTGGGGAACATCAAAGGAATCATCAGAGTGAAACTCTGCCTTGTCCCTGACAGCTTAGGCTAAGAACAGCGCAGCAACTGATGCACCACAGAGCACTGAGCCAAAGACATATACTGTAGAAAGTAGGACAAAATAAGTAGTGCGCAGGCAATTATCAATGGCTTTCCCCTCAGAACACAATGTACCATGACACACAGCATGTGAGATTTCGCATCTCAACAACCAGTTAAGGCCATTCTCTTTTAGTGGCTGCCATCATGCGTCAACAATTACTACGGGTGGTGATTACATGAATTTAAATTGGCCACAGTTCAATACATCAGTAGACCCAAGATGGCTGAGCTTGAAAGGCAAGTAGCGAGACCCAGCTGGCTGGGGGTGTGCTGCAAAAAGCCCAGACGGGAACAGCCTCTGGAAGCATCATCCGCCAATTCGAGGGCATGAATCAAGACACTGGCCTATGGGGAGCTGAGGCAGTGAGGTTGGTCACCAAGGCCTGGCTCCTCTCAGTCTTTCCAGAGATGACAGAGATCAATAGATGGATGAACCAATTGCCTGGGCTTATGTACTCAACTTAGAGCTCACTGCCACCACAAATCAACCTTTGAAGAAAATTAACTCCCATTGACCCCTAAAGTCCATGTCATTCCCCTACGCACACATGTACTTTTGCAAGTCACTCAGCACAAGTGGTCAATCATTCGCTGGTCAGTTCTGGAAAAGTCTACAAAAAGAGATCTTACCATGGCCCCCACGTGTAAGAAAGGGCATCCGGTTGATGGCAATGGGCACAGTACCATGCTTGTTGTGGAAGTGGTGGACGTGGTGGGTGGTACTGAGGGAGGAGGAAACTCGGGCTGCCACGGCTGGGCAGGGGAACACCAGCAGCGCCAGAGAGAGCACCAGCCTGAACAGGAAGGCCGGACTGGCCCACACAACTGGTGATGCCGCTGCCGGCCTGGGTACCAGTAGCAACCCTCCGTCCACCTCCACTTCCACCTCCTGCTCCATGGGGGCGGGGCCTGAAAGGAACAGAAGGCCCCTCCCCCTCATACGACACAAACAGGACGTGATCATCTCAAATGAATCCGGGGCCCATGATCCCCTGCTTTCCAGCCCGGGGATGAAAAGAAAATACAAATAAAAAATAAGCCAAGAAAGAAAGAAAAAAAGATCCTTGTTTGAAAATCCCAAAAATGATAGGAAAGGAAAAAAATGAAAAATTACAAAATCCTTCCTGAAAAGAAAGACCCCAAAAATCCTCCAACAGTCTAGTGTTGATATCCAAAAGCTTCTGACTGGATCCTTGAGAACAAAAACAACTCCCACTCCTCTCCTAAAACAATTAGACCTTTTGTAGAAAACGTAACCTCTTTTGTCTAACAGGCAACTTCCTTGGCACCCTAAAACAAATAATCACAGCTTAGCAGCACTGATTTAGCAAACACAAGACTCCATCTTAGCTCCTTGAAAAATATCTTGTGTACAGCTCTTGGAGTTAATTGTTCGACAGGGTTTCCTTCGCCTTGGGGAGATCTTCAGAAGGTTTTTCCTCCCATAAGCCAATCCTCCATCATGGAGAAAAAGACTCCCGACATCCCTTTGGAGATTTTCGGAGACAACTTAAATGGAGAGCAGTAGGATAGAAAAATACATAGGAGCAAAACAAGGGCGCAAAAGGGAGAGGCGAAGAAAGAGGGGCAGAAGCAAGGGTGCTGAGATGAAGGAGCAGCCAAATCCCGTTTCAGGGCTTTGAATCCCTGAAGGAGCTCCGAACCCGTTCGGTCTGCAGCCGAGAGCGGGAAAACAAGGGATGGATGAATAAATAGAATACAGGACTGGGGAGAAAAAGGGATGGTGAGAGGGAGGACAAAACGGTTGGCTATTTCCAAGTGCGGCGGTGCTGAATTCCCTCTCCTCTTTTCTGACAAAATAAATCAATATGGGTCATGGAATGAAGAACAGCACTAAGAAGACACCTTAACAGGATTAAACCATAACCGAAGCTCTGAACCAGCATCAGAGTGGTAGATGTCCAGTTCAACAATCCTCCAATCCTCAGACTTGAAACCAAGCTCCGTCCTACTTGTGATTGCTCTTCACCCTTTGAGAATAGGATTCCGTTTTCTCTGCCCCTTCAGACACTGCTTCTTGGGGTGGGAGGCAGATGAGAAGCAGCTGCTGGTCCTCTCGATGGGGCTCCGACACGGGGTGCTGCTGCTGGCTTGCTGAGAGAGTCTGACGATGCTGCCGCTACTGCCGCTGCTGCCTCTGCTGTGAAATTCATGCTAATTGAATCAGAAGCTGCAGCAACGAGCGCATCCTTCCTGCCCGCACAGTTCTCCCTTCTCCTTTTCCTCCGATCAAGTCAGCCACCCCCCCTGAAGGCACGAGCGCATGGCTCTGTACTGGGCAGGGCAAAAAAACAAGAGTCAGGGGCAGAAATAGAGCCGAAAGGGAAAGGTGGACACAGTCGGATCCTTTGAATGCACAGACGGTGACTATGATACATAGGGCAGAGCAGAGACAGGGAGAGAGAGTGTTTGTGTGTCTGGTTGGAGCAGTGAGAGAGCCAGAGAGCGAGAGAGAGAGAGCGAGAGAGAGAGAGAGAGAGAGAGAGAGAGAGTGGGAGGGGAATGAGTGGAGAGAATTGAAGGAGGAGAGCACGCACACAAGAATGATGGGAGGCACGCATGCATGTTGGCTTGTTTGCACACACAGTTTTTTAAAACGCTGCCAGAAAGCACATCCTCTTGAGTATGTAAAGCAAGGCACACTTGTGTAGGTGAGTGTGCGCATCCACAACTCACACTAAATACCAAAGCACCTGACATAAAGTGAATTATTTACTAACTGACACATTTAATAAGGAATATTTCCCCTTTATTGTCTGTGCAGACACAATGTTTTGTTTTGTGCATCCACACTTGTTTCTTCTCATCTCTTAATCCTCTTCCCCCCTCCTTTTGTCTTTTGGCCCCTCTGCACTCATCACTAAGCACACCTTTCAAGCCTGGACCTCAATTGCCCCCCTCTGCTTGCCTTTTATTTTCTCCCCGCACACCATGTGCTCATTTTTCAGCTATTTTTGCCAGCGAGAGGGCGGACTACGTAGTGTGGGCAAGGCAGAAAAACAAAGAGTGACAGGTGGGGACACCAAGAAAACATGACCATGGGAGGAGTGCGAGAAACATAGGGATGCAAAATAATGAGGAGGAGAAAGACGCAAGCAGTGCAGAGTGTAATGTAGACACTGGACTGCAGGAGAAAACGGAGTATGAGAGATAGAGAGACAGAGGGAAAGAGCAAGAAGGAGAGAAATGGAGGGAGATTGTGTATCAGATAAATCATGGCCGATAGAGATCTCAGCTGGGACGGGAGCTCAGTGCAAGAGACAAGAAGCAAGAAAAATGGCTAAAACAGGAAAAGCCAGTGCAGGTATTCTGCACTGATGGAGAGAAAAGAGTCTGGACTATTACTCATTTACACACCCACGCACACACAAACACCTCTGCCAGGTGGGAACATCCCAGGGGAGACAAGAGATGCTGTGCTTGCTGCTGTCAGGGTGAAGGAGATGTGACACCCAGGGTGACCGGGATACGTGTCCTGATCTTGCACCATGACTGAACTGCTGAACTTAGAGGAAGGATTACAAAATCGCATAAAAAAAGAGCCCGCCCCCACAATCCATGCAACAATGCAGTGTCCAAATCCAAAAGCTTGCGCCCATTCTCTAACTTCAAGTTTCTCTCTTTTGTTTTGGGGAGCTGAAAATCTTTAGCAAATCCTCCCTTGCCAGTATTTATTGTACCTCCACAGGTAATATTTTAATTGCTCTAAAACTTTGTTAATTATACTACATTTAACTATAGTGGATTAAACAAAGGGAGCGCTGTATAATATAATGCAATCTGATTCAACAACACAGTCAAGAAATTCCAACCTGAAACAATCCTCCTATGTAGTTAAAAATCTCTCTGACAGGTTCTTAACAAGTCCTAAGAACTACAACGTGACATTATAGACTTCCCACACTGTATATACTCAAGAACACACCTACTCAAAATGTATAATATTACAGTGCTGTTGAATTTGACCTTTCTGGCCAGACAAGTTAATGGTCGTGAGAACAAAACCTTATAATAAAGGTTGTCCGTCTGAAATGCTGCATATTATTAAATTAAAAGTAATGAAGATGGTGGGTGGGAGTTGGCCTTTTATTTCACACTCTTACTTCTTCAGTGCACGGATCTCCACATAATGGTCTGCTCAGGTAATTCTTTGTAGTCTTTATATTGTGTAAGTGTTTCTGCTAGTGTCCAAACCCAGCAAGTGTTGTGTTAATGGATAAGATCTTTTTCTTTCTTTGTTTTGTTTTCAGCTGCATACTGTCGATAAAACTGTTGTAATTGTTCTTATAAATGCATATCTATACCATTTCTATCTTCATCCTGTCGGCAAATACCAACACTTCATCATACCCCTCTGCATCTAACAGCGATGCACAGGGTCCCCTTTAGTGCCTCTTTGTAAGGCACAGCTAAAATACATTTAGTTGTTAATGTTGTGAAACTATCACAGTTGGGTATAGGCAACAAACTACTTGGTTAGGTTTAGAAAAAGGATCATGTATTGGGTTAAAGCCATTCACCACCCTTTGTAGACTTTTTTGCTCTCTAGCATCACGTAAGGGGTGGTTGGGACAGTTGGGGCAGCAGTAGGGAACTGGAGGATCGCCGGCACAAGTCCCCATCCAGACCAAGTATGGAGCATGGACTGTTAGCTGGAGAGGTGGAAGTTCGCCTCCTGGGCAAAGCTGAGGCGCCCTGCTCGGGACGCCTGTCAATGGGCAGACCCCTCGCTCTGACATCTCTCCATTTAATGCATGTATAGGTCCTGTCTGTGCATGTCTGTGTATTTCCCCTCAGGGATTAATAAAGTATATCATTGTCTTCTTCTTCTAAGTATTGCTGTGGATGGGTTTACACTGGAGTTGGTTGAAAGTCCACTGTGTCTCATAAACACGCTAAAGGGTGCCTTTGGTGTCGATATTACATGCCAAGGAGTGTGACAAAGCCTTGGTAATTGACCACCTGGTAATATGAATAGTCTGATATCTTTCCAAACTTTTAAAGTCTTCATTAGGTCAACTGATTGGTTTAACTGGGGAACAGAGCTGTTTTGAATGCCGCTATACAGGCACATTCAACTGCATTTGCTATCAGAAAAAGAACAATGACAAAAATGCTTATTATTTTAAAACAGAAAAGAAGAAGTAGGGAAACACTTAGAAGGAGGAGCACAAATAACACAATACCGTTTACTATAAAGTGTATCTCTAAGCATGCTTCGAAGTGCATGTAAAATGTGCTGTTTCACTATGAGTCTGTCACTAACACTGTAGTTGTTTCCTTTAGAGGACAGTGTGTGGACTGGGAACTCATTATGATGAAAGACACAGAGGACTGCCAACACCTGCTGCTCTGCTCCCCTCCGGCGCAGAAAAAACAAGGAACACAAAGCACACAAATACACACAGGTGAAGAATCGCTGCAGACACATGCGCACATACTAATTGCACTACACACACATGAATGCCATGTCAGTGTTACTGCTGTGTGATGCAACACCGGTGGTCCCAGAAGTGAGAAGCCTAGCCACAGAATATTCCCCCAGTGAAACTACAGAGTCCAAAATCCCTCAGGGGAAGTGAGGTCATAGATGGAGGAAGTAGGATTAGTTTGGAGATGTGGGATGAAAGCCTCTTACATCTTCACCTTCCTGCCATTACACACCTAATTCATTATGTTAACAATGTTAAGAAGCAAAGACGACAGTAGACGAAGTAAAAAAAGAGTCACCGTGGTTATGTGAATGTTAATGCATAGATCTATATGAAGGGTGCCAGCAACAACAAACAACACCAAAGTAGAGGAAAGGCTCAGATTTTTTGGGTGAGGTCAGGAAACTAGGACAAGCTGAATCTCTGAATGCTTGCACAGTAGGGGAAGGCGAAACACAAAAAGCAAGTCATCAATTTTTAACTCCCGTCTCCTGTTTGTGCTATTCAGTAGCTTTCTCCCGCACTGAGCCCCCAATGTTAGCCGCTTATGTAAGTGCACTGTTGGAGAAACTTCCTCCAGACTGAGCCCCCAATGTTGGATGCTTATATAAGTACGCCGCTGGATACTGCAAATAGGGAAATAACCTTGTTTGACTGGCATACTGACTCAAAGTAGTTTGGCATTAGCGTTGTCAGTCATCAACTGTCTTCAGATAGTTTGGTTTCTCAGACTTTTTGCGAGACAGAAAATTTATCTGACAGCAGAAATCTACAGTTGCACAAGTGGCTGAATCCAAAGTGAGACACCCACCATACGCAGGAAAAAGGTAAAGATCTCACAATACCAATTTACCTTCCTGATACCCATTCTGATACCTGATGTCGTGATGGGCCAATACTGAGTACCAATAAGATGCTATTGAATAATAGCAACTGTATATGACTAACCAATTTTCTGTGTCAAGAAACCAAATAAAATGTTTGAAACTAGAATAACAATAATTATATCTTATCTAAATTATATAGCACACATTTTTATATATATATATATATATATATATATATATATATATATATATCAATGAAATGCTGAGAACACCCTGGGCGTGCGCCTTACAATGCTATCCAAGTGTGCAAAGCATAATCTACTCATTATTGATTACCCTCACGATATTCCACTCATTATTTTGGCTGCTGCCCAAACAAGGATGGGGTGATTTTCATGTTGTTCCATTGTGTCCTCTGGGATAAACACTGTTACTAATTCGTCAACAGCTTCAACCCAATGCATCATGGGATACAACTTGCCCTCAGTAGGCCTCGGCTAACAACAAATGACGGATATATTCATCACAGAGATTTTCATAACATAAAAAAATGGATAAATAATCACAGAAGACCTTTATTGTTGGATTTCTCAGTTGTATAAAGTCTCTAAAAAATCCAATGCTGTTCGTGATGGATTCCAAAGCTTCTGAAAGGGATATGCCCACTCTCTCACGCTACAAGGGCAATGAAGCAGAAGCCATTTAAAGTAAGTTTTTAGACTGCAGCACTCCAGAGATATTCTAAAAACACTAATTCAAGCTTAAACAACATTGACGACCTCAGGGAGTTTTAATTAAAGTTTACTTATAAATTACTTGGTATCAGAATGGTGCATAGACTCTGCACGTGTCAATGCCCAATCCAGCATTTTAGGCAGAATTGGAGGAATTTCCGATACAACTCTAGAAAAGGGCCATCTACCTTGAGAAGCTTTTAAATTACAAAACATCTAACATATATTATTACACTTAGAGATGAAAACTGTGTAAATCATCCCCACATAAATTAAGAAGTCGTCATTCGTAAATGAAAAATTAGATTGTTTCTAATGGCATTCCTGATCTGGCGCTGCTGTTGTCAGGATGACAGTGTTGCCTTCCAAAATCGCCCACATAACTATCACAAAAGTGGTTAATATGAGCCATATCTCATGCTAGGGAAAGATTGTAGTTATGGTCATGGTGCAAACTGCGGTCATTGGTATCAAAGTCAGACACGTTGCACATGACTGCCCACCGAGGAGCTACCCAAAAGCTTTTGTGGTACTGTGCTGACATCCTAGGAAGTTTGTTTTTAAGAAAGTACAAGACCTCAAGAGGTTTCTTGTCAAGTAAAATGTAAAAATAGATCTTTTTAAGCATTTGAACAATGGAGGTTGTCTTTTCTTTGGAGGACAATCTCAACTATACACTGTGCGTTTCCTAAAATAAAACATTTATGTGTATGTATTCTTAAGTGAATGTGACATATGCAGTACACAGTGTGGCCATCATACTGTATAGGGCAGGCAAAGGCAGTAACATGGGCCAGCAGCCTGATTGTGGCTTGTAATGTGAGTCATACTGTTTATTTACTGACTTTAATATGCTGCTCTCAGAGAGGTTCGGTAATTAAAATCTATTGGTTTTCCACCAACCCAGCATCAATTATCCTGCCGGTAATCAGATGCATACATTTACCCAACAATGGCTTCAAAGTAAGCCACAAAAGAGATCACAATGATGAATGAAAAAAAAAAAAAAGAAAAAAAAAAGAAGCCATCTACACAGAGCTGATGGGTGCATTAGAGTACAGCATTATGGACAAAGGAATCCACTAATAGCACTGTGGCTTACCCAGCTTCGAAAACTATGAATATCTATTCAAATGAATGCATCTTCATGGTGTATAATGATACCAGGGTCACAGGAAGTGAGAGGGATAATAATGATTTGGATGCAGGAGGAATTTCAGGAGAAGGGTTAGATAAAAAAGAACGGCTCTGGATGAAAGACAAACAGGAAAAAAGCAGGGGGAGAATGTTTGGTAATTAGAGGGGAGGGATTAAAGGAGAAACTGTGTGTTGTGGGCACAAGAAGCCGCAGCTAGGTAGAGGAGAGGAGAGATAACTAGCAAGAGGGGGTGTCTCCTGTTTCGCTTGGCTGAAAGAGCAGGTTGCACACATCTTAATCATGTGAAATGATATATCCTCAAGGAGAGAGGGAGAGGGAGACAGCAAGGAGATGAGGAAGAAATATAAATCACTTACTCCTCTCTTCACCCCCCTTCTTCCATTCCCCATCACCATAAAAGCCGTTTTCTCGGAGATTCCATTAATGATCATACGCAGAATGACATTGTCTGCCAATCTTATGTTAGCTCTCCCTGTCCTAGTTAATTGGGTGTTTGGTAATTACAAAGATCTGATATCTATCAGTAGGTTGGGATGTTGAATATTTAAACAGCACAGGTATGGCTTGCCCCTGGGGGTGCTGTAATCAGCTTTTTTTTTCACCCACAGTCAAAATAATTTACCGTCTCGACAACAGAGGAACAGATGAAGCTTGGTTCACCCTACGGTGAGGCCACGGTCGATGCTCCAGACAAGCTTTTTGGCCACTGAGTAATCATGTACACATCTCTTACAGAGTTTGGTGGTGTCAGGAGTTTTAAATTTGCAGTTAGTCAGCAATTTATGCTCTCAAATGACCTAATTTGTGAATTCATTTTATTCCAATTCATTTGTACTTTTGAAAAAGTGTCAATTTAAAAAATGTTGAAAGGAAGAATACAACCTTAATGAGCCATTTGGGGTTAATACAGAGATACATGGGTATACTTCTGTCATTGGCATTCCTTACATATTTGACTTTAATTTTCAGTCACATTGACCCTGAAACACATTTTGAGTTTAATATACTGTTAGAAAGAGATTCTTAGCTTGCTAATGACATCGGTATTGCGTCACATTACATAATGACTGTCACAGAGAATTGATTTTGAGACAGATGCCTTCAGAGTTTGCAGTATGGTGGCTGCAAGATGCGTGGAAAGGGCCACTGGATTCCAAAGTGGGTGTGTTTGCTGTACTCCAAGGGCTATCCCAGGGAGAAAATATACATATCAGGGCTGGAGGACACTGTTATTGTGTAGCCAGATCCAGGGTTTCCAGAGTTTTACAGCGCACTAGACACTGGTTTATTTTTAGCCCAGAAAACCCATCTGAAACAAGTTCACCCGTTCACCCTTCAGTAGCTTATTTTGATTTATTAGTTTTGCTGAAAGTCACTACAAATGACTTTACAATTTTGACCATGTGTGAAAGTATGACTATTGTGTGAGAATATGTATGTGTGTGTGACTGGTTGTTTTGGCCTTCTGCGAGGAATCAGTCTCTTTATTTTGTCCGCATATGTATATGCATGGGAACCCACCTACTGTACAAGAAGGAATTCTATGAAATTCAATCCTGCTTGGCACTGGAGCATGTCACATTTAAAATACTTTACTCAAATCATTAACTAAATGGTGCAATCAATGGATCATGTGCAAAAATTAATTTAGGAGCAAAATTACTAATCTGTGATCTAGATCTCCACCTTTATTCCACCGTTGCAAAAATGCAAAATAATAGCGCTGCTGGTAGGCTGGCAAGCTTTTCCCATCTTTCTCTCTCACCTCTACTTATCTTCTCTCCATTGCTTCCTTCCTCCCCCTCCAGCCATCCATCCATCCTTCTCTGCAGCCTAGCGCTGCGTGGTGAGTCAGCTGTCACTGTCTGTCCCTCCAGCTGTGGACCCAGCTGTCTGGGCCAGATGGGCTCATCTCTACCTCATCCTCCTGCATCCATGATGTCTATGAGGGGCCCCCCTAACCTCAAGCCACGGACAACTGGCCCCGAAGCGTATTACTCTCACTGAGCCACAACAATATGGAAAAAATATGTGTCCGCTGCATTCTAACAGGCAACCGCGCCGTTGATGCAACTCACACTGTGACAGAACTCCCAGCTGCAATGGCTGTTTATTGTTATTATCACTTGCGCTGAAACATTCCTCTTTTTTTGTTTAAGTGATTACTCTTTGCTTTGCAACAACTTCAGACGGTGATTTACAGGTTTACCGGGACCTGAAAACGGTTCCTGTCTACATGCCATTGTGAAGGTAGTAATCAGGGTACATGCTCAAAGGTTGGTGGGGAGGGAGAGTGTCTGCTAAAGCTATTCCAGAATAATACTGGCTCACAGTAATCTCCTGCACACAGGGAGAAATTTTGACAAGGATTTAAGGATTTTAAATACAATTTCGATACGCGATGAGGGCCCAACAATAGCACTGGGGAGAGAGGGGGGACAGAGTACGGTGCAAGAGAAAAAAGTTCGGAGAGGAGAGGGGAGAGACGGAGAGCACATGAAAAAGAGAAAGAAAGAGTCATCATCTTTCTGGGGAGCCAGATTGCAGAGCTCTAGGGTATGAGACGCCCCAGTGTTTAAAATGCCTGCTGAATCACATCTAATTTATCCAAAGCCTACGTGAAGAGGAACAGCCGTTAATGTGAGTGTGTATGTGTGAAAAAAAGAGAGATCAACAGAAAGACAGACAGCGCACTGTATAACTGCTTATTTAAGACATAAGCCGTTTTTGATGCTCCGTTGGGGTCTATGTTCGATAAATGGAAGTGCCTATCGATTTAAACTCCAGATAGGGAGCGTCGAGCCCTCGCTGTTATCACCCAGATTAACACACAACAACAATGAGAAATCTGCAGGGAACAGATTGGGGAGAGAATTCTCTTGGCTTTATCCTGCACATAAGAGATACATGGCCTGAGCTGCAATTTTGTCTATGGCTGATAGCACCCTACATGGTTTGCAAACACAGTCGGAGATGCTGCTGTACAAGTACAACACAGACAAAGCCACCAGGCAATGCTGGGCTGTATTTACTAAATATTTGCAGAGGCGCTCGTGCATGTAAAAACAGCAACCTGTGCACAAAAGTGTTTTTGCACATGAAGCTTGGGTTTTCACCAGGGATTTAAGTTAGCATAGTGTTATTATATTGTCTTCTGGGAGTTGCTCAGCTAATACACTTTAACAGTGGAGGTGTATAATGTACCCATGGAGTGTGCACAGCATTCTATGGAGAGGAGAAGACATGTAAACAGTCTAACAGTCTTCCAAGCCTAAGACTAGAAACTGACCTGTGATCTGAGGCTATACTTTTTTAAAATTGTATCCATTACTGACCATTACTTCACAAGGCTAATGTAACACATTGGTTCACAGTTGGCTGTGTATCATCTTTTTCTGTTTTCCCACTGGGAATTGTGTATTTAGCTGCAACATATGACACACAAGGATAGACGTCTGGCACACAGACACAGACAGACAGAAAAATAAATGACATTTGGAAATAATCACAACTGAACTGAGCCCAAAAACACAGCCTGTACCAACCAAGACTCAATACATTGGTCGGGCAGCAGAACTCTTATCAAGCCAGATAATTATTTTTATGGATGATAGAAAGTGCTGTGTTTTTAAAATGAAATTGACTGGGTTTTTTTTAAATTACTTTTGGCTTGTGTATTCACAGTCTTGAGAAATCATTTATCACAGTCCAATCTATCATGCACCAACAAACCTACCGAATTGTTAGATCTATTATTTGTTATGCTAACTGGCTAACAAGGCTGGATTACAAATTATTAATCAAAAATCTAAGACTTTTTTTTATGCAATGACACAAATGCCCCACGTTTTGAGTAAGGGGGCCATTGGCATGCTGACTGCAGGAATGTCTACCACAGCTGCTGCCTGATAACTTAATGTCGTTTCCGTGATTTTGGCTGGACATCCAACCAACCTCACAAACACACAAGTCAGTTACAATAGCAAACTGCTGTTAGGTCAAGACCGTAGTATGGATGACAAGCAAGCAGACGAGCATCCCTGAGACAGTTTCTCATTGTTTGTGCAGAAATTCTTCAGTTGTGCAAACCAGTTGTTGCATCAGCTGTTCAGGTGCGTGGTCTCTGACGATTTTGCAGGTAAAGAAGCAGGATGTGGAGGCCCTGAGCTTATGTGGTTACACTTGATCTGCTGTTGTGAGGCTGCTCGGATGTACTGCCAAATTCACTGAAACAACACTACTGAAGAATTTCTGCATAAACTATGAGAAACTGTCTCAGGGATGCTCGTCTGCATGCTCGTCACCTTCACCACGGTCTTGACCTTACAGCAGTTTAATGTTGAGCGCTTGTGAGGCCGGTTGGATGTACTACCAAAATCAGGGAAACAACACTGGCGACAGCTTATGGTAGTAAAATGAACATTTAGTTCATGGGCAACAGCTCTGGTGGACATTCCTGCAGTCAGCATGCCAACAACACTCTCCCTCAAAACTTGTGACATCTGTGGGATTGTGTTGTGTCATCAACTTCACATTTTAGATTGGCCTTTTATCGTGACCATCCCAAGAGATATACCGACTGAGTGCATGAAAAACGTCTTAGATCTTTAACCTGTGAAAAATGGGAGCAAAAACAAAAGCGTTGCATCTATATATGAACCTTGAGCAGCATAGGGTATGATCAGAAACACGACTAAGCACTGCTGAAACCAAATTCAAATCTCAGGTCTTAATAAATCTTAACTGGGATCAGTTGAGCTCCTTTTATAGCTCACTTCTTAGTGAATACACCCACTAATAGTGTGAAGTGATGTTACACTGCCTGTTGGAGGCAGTATGTGGGTATATTTTGTGGATATATTGCAGCATATTAAAAGTTCTAACTTGGCGAACTTTGCACTTTGTTGGCCCTGAATAACAGCAACAGATACCTTTGAAATAACAAGTTTGCAAGCAATACTGCCAAATTCACAACTTCAGTAAAGAGCATATGGCAAGCAAACTTGTAACTAAAACTATAGAGGCATTTATTTATCCAGGAGACAGAGCAGCAATAAGCAGAGAGTAAACCAGGGAAAAATGTAATGTTAGGCAGTATTTGTAGATTCCTGTCTGCACATATATCAGTTTGCACAGCTTCTCAGCACCGAGTGTCCTTTCACCAGGATGGCCCAATCTTCTCTTGATATTCATACCTGTCATTTTAATCCTTTCCCCCCAACACCAGCTCCCAGCTTAGACTTTTTTAAGGAAAAAAGAAAAAAAAAACTCTAGTTTTTATCATTTGCTCCCTCTGGGAGGCAGTTTGGTCATAATCCCCCTTTCTGATGTTTGCTCCTTCTTGTGTCATCTCTTATCGAAAGGGAGAAACCCTTGAAATAAACACTTTCCACTGATTTCCCCTCAGAGGGAAAATATTTCCTCCCAGTTCTCTGTATACAGTTTCACTTATCAGTGCCAAAGTACAACTTTTCAAAAAACAGAGGCAGAAAATATCCTTAAAGGGTATGTTTTGGGTGAGTTTGTACATTGAGACAGACTATGTTTGTGTGTGTGTGTGTGTGTGTGTGTGTGTGAGACGTGTGCGTGTGTTTTGTGGGTGCAGCAAAAGTGCAGAGCCTCTGTTGCAGCGTAGCTGACTGGAATCAGGATTTCAGAGTTAATGGACAGGGTGACTGCTGCCTCCTCAACGTGTCAGCCTTCGTTACACGCTCTGCACACAGAAGCCACCGCCGCCGCTGCCCGCAACAGGGCAGCACAGCAGCTGAATATGTTTAAGAAAACCAACATACACAGCAAGAGTCTTTTGTCCCAACCTTTGAATGCATTGTTTCTGTTAAGTTTGATTACTACGTGCATTGTTTTTCCTCTCATTAAATAAATAGGTTAATACAACAAGTTTAATTGTTTTCTATTTCTTAACTTTCCCCTGAAATTCCCATCCTCCACCGTTTGCCTTTATGTAATGAGAAAAACTGATTGATAATATTGCAAGTGATGTCTGTATTTATCTTTGCGTATGTGTGTGTGTGTGTGTGTGTGTGTGTGCTTGAAATGTGTTTTCACATGTAGAACTTCTGTTGCTTCTGTTCTTTGTAATGCTTTTTATATCAAAGCCACAAAGTAATCCATAGTGCCCAGCGTGCTAAATCGTTGATGCTGTTTGGCAGCAAAGACCTTGAACTCAGTCACCCGAGTCGAGGTTCCCTACAAAGGCAGGCCGCCACACTCGCAACCGGCCCCCAACTGGATTTTTCACACGTACTATTATGGGTCAGGAGCTGGGAATACAGAAGGCAACAAAATCCTCATTTATGGATCTATACTGGATGGCAAACCTTTCACGGCAGCTTCTCTGTATCACAAATCCCTGCGGTTAACAAATCAATCTTCACAGTAGGTTTTCTCCCACAGAGCCAATAAGATGTAAAAAAAAAAAAAAGGTCAAGTGGGGTGCCCCCCAGTGGTTGGAGATGATTGTGATTTGTTTTTAACCAACATGGAGTCATGCTTTGATCTTGAAATTATGTGCAATAAACAGCAGGCAAAGAGGACCATCTCTCAGGGTGGTCTACTCCATGATGGTGGAGGAGAGGAAAAATAGTGGCACACAAAGAAAGTTGTCCAGGGACATTTCTCATCATTCCATTCTCCCTTGTTCTCTCCCTCCTTTGACAGCTCCTAGAAACCTGCTCAATAGGGGACAGTGACCACCTAAGCGCAGGCATCCTATTGAGTCACTACTCATTAGGGAAGACGCCGATGGAGACGTCAAGTTCCAGAGCTTATCTGTTAACTTGCAGCAGTGCAAGGTTGAAGGGTTAACATGTCCAGGTTATCAATAGGCAGATGGGCATGCCTGCTTTGAATATGTGAACATGACTTTCCATCATGGTATCGACCGCTGCTGCCAATCAGGATGGCAAAAAGTGCTGCGCTGAACATTTTAATGGCCTAGAAATGATTGAGTTTTTAATTGGACTAGAGTCACTGAAAATGATTATCAACCAATAACAAAGTTAGCCTATGGGTAAATACATTCATCTTTAAAATGAATGTCTTGAAATGTAACCTTTTTTTTCCTTTCAGTCATTCTTATATGCTGCTCTTTCTCTCCATTCCTCTCTCATCCCCATGCATGACATGAACACATGCAAAGAGCCGAGGCACGGGGTGACATCACTTACATAGTAATAAGTCATGAAACCATCGTCTTTTTGTCTGGCAGACTTAATGACCTGAAGTGGCTGTTACAGTGGTTATTAAATTAAGTCATTTCAAGCCACCAGGAAGAAATGGAGAAACCATGTGAAAAACATAAACATATGCATCAATGTACACACTGCTACTGTAAAATGCTATGCTATGACATGTCTTTGATAATGGTCACTGACCATGCACTATCAGTCAGCGGTCTGGATGCAAACACCAGTCCCTGGATGTAAGTGATACTGATAATGTGATTGCCTTTTATTGGTGAGGTACTGTGTTAAAAACCCAATGGGAAAAATGATCTGTACAGCCTTTATATAACTTTTTTCACAGGCTGGCACAGTTAACGGCATTGTGTTAGATCCCTGACTGATTTTTCACTAAAACACGAAAGGAAAGAGTCATTTTAAATGGCGTGGGAAAGTACTGTATTATCAACCTTGGAGAGCGAGAGTAAAGGTGAAGAAAAAAAAAATAATTCTTGACGGGCACTTCAGCGGTGAGCAGGAAATTGAGCCAGTTGACATTGAGTCTGCTGGGTTGGGGTGTCAGGTAGAGGGGAATTACACGCCAGGAGCCATCCAATAAAATGGGTCAATCACTGAATAATCGAGCCCGCGAGCATTAGACACCTCTGCAGATCTCAAACAAGCTAACAGACATACCCCTGCTAACACTAATGTAATACATGACGCTGAACAGCAGATGTATTGGTTTTCACCACTGGATTGTGGAGCAGCATATGTTGTGTATTATGCGTTGCATGTAAAAACTGTCCTTATAAAAATGTCGGGAGCCTTTGACTACCATGACACATGGCAAGCCTGCAGTGCATCAGATGTTAGCAGAGAAAAAAGTCAAAGACGTTTATGATAATAGATAGTGGTAAATAGAATAGAGACTTGATATTCTAAACTATGCACTTTGGCTCCTGACAGACCAAATGCAATGTAACTGTAACCTTAATTCTAGACCCTGAATAATCCTAAAATTGTGCTTGTGGTTGCAGCTGATAGCAACAAAATGTCCTCAACATAAAAGATTGTCTTTGTATGAGAACATTTAGTTCTTACAGGGATAGAATTACAGTTTAGAGAGAGCCAAATTCTCCTACCCAGCTGTCTCCACAAAATTCTCTCCCCCTTTGCTGTTTGGAAACCTCTGCCCTTTGTACTTCTTTACATGCTCTGTGCGTGACACATCATTACTTATTCATACAGACACAGGCCAAGTAAACACATCGCATGTACACACTCAATAATTTAGATGGCGAAAGAGGGCTGTGTGAGCACTTTCTAGGTGCAATCCATATTTGAAGATTGGGCGAGGTGAAGACATTCATCTTTACTCTCAGATGTCTGATGTTTTCATCAGTGATTTCTCTGACATCTCTTCTAAGCTGCCAACACAAGTAAAGCTAAAAGACCACTACCTACCACCGTGGGGACAATAGAGTCTAGTTTGTACAAAACAAGTGATCCAAAACACAGCAGAAAGTTTAATGCATGCACCTCTGGTATTTCAATCATAGTGCTAGACAGAGCATTTATATTGGCTTATTTTACACTTACAAATTAATTTCAGTGACAAAATATCTGAATCATTTACTGTCACAACAAACACTCAGTGACTACATTGTTCGAACGTATTTGTTATCGGTCTGTCTATTGGATATTAAGCTTCTAGTGGCACCAGACAGTATCTTAAGGGTTCTTTTGTAAACAGTGGACACACGAGCCAAGAACTCCTCTGTTATTTTGGGTAATATCCATAAACAGATATCTGTATACAAATGCAGATTTTGAAAAAAAGGCTAAGATAAAGTTAAATTGTCAAATGGCAATCTCCGGGGCTGAAAACTAAAGCCCAATGCGGGATTGCCAAAAACTGCAGTTCCTCAAATGACCACTTGAGGCTGGCTCCAGGAGCAAGTCAATCCCCATGAACCTATCATGTTAAAATGCAGAAATAACAGCCTGGTACAAAAAAATGTTTTTGGTCTCTATAATTTCCCTGTTCATGACAACTGTACAGGTGGTAAATTTTTACTTAACTCACCTGTTTAAATGTTAGAGGCTTAAAGTTATTTATAATGATGGGAGGGGCCTCTTTCAGAGACAGGTGGGTACTGTCCATAGTGACAATGTTGGTTAGGTGACGTAACCATGGTCTAACGCCACATTCACAGCATATAGGCATAGCCTTAGCTGTCACCACTACCGTGTGTTTTCAGTTCATTGAAGTTTATCATAACATTTTGGTCATCTGAAAAGGGCTTTTGCATTTGCTTGTACTGAAAGACCCTCTAAGGAGTCGAATGTTTAGTTTTTCTGCTGAGTACATCTTGTTTTAAATGGTTTTAAGCCTGCTTTTTGCTGGTGAGCATTAGTATTAGCATTAGCCTTATCAAAGTTAACCATGGCTGTAAATTGCACTATATCAACCAAGCTAGCAGCAAATGTTAGGGTTAGCTCCACCCTCTCGTCCAAATGTGGTCACCTCTGGTGCCAAAAATCCAAGACGGTGATGGCCAAAATCTCCAGCTTAGACAAGCCTGCTGGGGGTTGAGTCCTATCAGGTTGCAGCTCATTTGTAAACAGCCTCTCAGAGCCAATCAAAGACTGTGCTATTTCAGCTTCTGGCAGGTGGATCCAAAAAAAAAAAAAAAAAAAAAAAAAATATATATATATATATATATATATATATATATATATATATATGCTATCCTGCGATTAATTGACTAGTTGACTATTTTTTGGGCCTACTTAATGACTACTAAAATGCAGTAGTCCTGCAGTACTCATTAATAATTTAGGTACTAATTTCAACCCAAAACATTATCTTTTTTTCTAAACCAGCAGTTTGGTTGCCTAAACCAAACCAAGGCTGTTCCAGTATATGATTGTCCCTAAACAAAAGGTTTGGAGATTGTGGGCTCTAGTTTCGCAGACCGGGCGCGGCGGGGGTGCTGCGCACCTGCGCTACACCAACTGGGTGTGGCCAGGCGGATTTTGTAAGTTTGGCACACCGTGCGCCCTGGCGCAGCTACTCCTCTATCCCACCTCCGTCCCTCCTACCGGCGCAAGTCGGAAAGAGGGAGGAGAGAAGGCGTGGAGTGGGTTTTACACACATCACACCAATCAAATGAGCCCCTCTCCTTGCCCTTAAATGCGCCGCGCGAAGGTGTAATGAGAGTTTACTCAATTCGCCATTGCAGAAGAGAGCAGCAGCGTCAGACAGCCAAACTCCTCCCAGCAGGAAATGTTTGTTTTGGTCCGGGAGGTCTGCTCGCAGTGTCCGAATATACGGAACTACGAGCAGACCTCCACAGGCTGATGCTGCAAAGGTAGCCTGGGAGGAGGTCACCACAATTGTAAATCAATGTTGCGTTTCTCTCGTGCGCGCACTCTCTCTCTCTCGCAGTCTCACTCTGTTTCTTTTCTTTTGGCTTTTCTAAGATGACAGATGCTGAATATATACTCCCTATCTGATGCTGTGGCTGTTTGTGGTTGGCTGAGAGGGATGTGAACTCACTAGTTTGCAGCTGTG